>NC_092857.1:58210821-58358321 GCF_039878825.1 Excalfactoria chinensis | reverse complement strand
CTACAAGCCACCTCCCTGAGAACGGGAATGAAAATACATACTAAAAACAAGTGAATTTTTTGTCATTCAGACCGGAGATTGTTAGACTGTGGTCACAAACGATGGTCAGCGCTTAATTGATGTTGCCTTGCAAGACTTTGGTAACTTAAATATTTTACAGAAAACACTTAGTACAAGATGTATTTTTCTTTTACGCTGCAGAACAAAAAGCTGAAATACAGACCTTCAAAGAGATTTATGTTTTATCTCTTTTGCTGTAGTAGTTTAATATGTATAAATTCTTGCAGATGAAAGGCGAAGTAGAAGAACTTGGCTACTCAGATTGCCTCAGCACAAGCTAAAGATGTTAAAAGTCTAGACAAAGCTCTGAGCCCACTGAAATGCCAACAGAACACTTCACAAAATGCTTACAGAAACATTTTACAGGGTTAGAAAAGGGAAGGAAACAAGGTACATTTTAGAATAAACTCATTTTGTCTTCTTGTGCTACAAAAAAAAATATATATATATAAGCTTGCAACTTATTTGGGGGTATTCTCATTACAAAATACATTTGAGAATAATTAAGACATACTGTGACATTCTCTGGGAGGAGACAAAGTGGATTCGAAAATGTATTTGCAGCAGAGAACTTTTGCTGTCAGCCAAAAGTATGCAGAGAAACACCATAGAAACATCAAAAAATTCTGCAGTCAGCTTCATCTCTGCTTCTCATTTGAGCATAAGTTTCAGAGAGTAACTATTACTCCCCTTGGTTTGCCCACCGGTAAATTGAAATTAATAATTATGTGTTTCTTCTGTGGGTGTTGCGAAAGTATTTGATAACCTTTGTGTTTCTGGTGCATTGCTTTCAAGAAGTTCTGTATAAAGCTGAATGACCTTTTAACCAAAGCCTTAGTTAAAAAGTAAAATATGCAGGAGTTTCCTATGTGAAACTTTGAACCGAGCTGAACCTTCTGCAGTTTTTCTAGGAAAAGAAAGTAAGGTAGTTTCATAAGAGAAGAGAAAAAGCCTTCAGAATACAGACGTTAATTACAGAAGGGGATCCTGTAAGGTGTCATTAAAAGATGCCAGGCCTTGGGGAAAACTGGTGAATTCGTCCTTTCATGGATTGTGTGGACCCCAAAGCTGTGCACAGTTAGTGAAGAAGAGCAGAGACCATTATTGCAGCCTGGACAGTTATTATGGAAGGATTATTTGCAGTTCTGTACTTCGCCTGCATGGTTGAGGTGAATTCAGTTCCATTCAGCCTCCACTGATAGCCTGAAACTTGTGTTAGGGAGAGGTGATGAGGCTGAGGTTTATTAAGCAGCATCTGAAGCAATATCTGAAAATGAACATAATTATTTCCTATTAGTTCACAGAGTTAAGTTAATGCTACCGCATTTCACTTTCGATGAGAAACAATTTTCTGCTGAAAGCTGTGATGAAATTAGTGCTTACAAAGGCACAGAAGTTCCCAACCAAGAATAGAGGGTGCAGCTGAGGGAGTAAAATCTTTATGGTACATGGATGTGTTTACTCAGTTTTGGCCTTGGGAACAAACACCATGAAACAAGATTGCAGATCTTATGCGCAGACATATTTAGGTTGCTAATTATAGACATATGTGGAACATTCATTCTTTTCAAAACTTTTCAACAGTAAACTCAAAATGTGGTAACAGTTTATCTCTTTTTTTTTTTTTTTAGTTTTTAGCTTTTTCTTTTTTTTTTTTTAGCTTTGAATATTGATGTGTTTAGTAAAGCTGCACCAGCTCCAAATTATCAAATATTGAAGTGAAGCGCACCAGTACCATATTTTGTGCTTTCCAACTCAAAGTTAGGTATGGTGAAATAAGATGAATACAGTTCTGCATGCAAAGAGACTCAGGCTAAATGCAGTGAGGATTTAGAAGGCAGTAGGAGAAAGGAAATAAGGAGTTTATTGTTTTTCTAGCTCTAATATTCATTAAAAGTTAGTAACGCAGCAGGTGACAGTTTGGGTAAGTGTAAAGTGAGTGTTTTGAAATAAATAGGAGTTGGGTGACCTGGGATGTCAGGGCTCTAGACAAGGGTGTGTGTTTGTCAATATATCCTACATGTTTTACAGACTCCTCAGGGAACAGGGGAAGATACAATTTCACCTTTTCTGTGCCAAAACATTTTAATTATATCTTCTTCCAAGTACAGCGGTTCAGTAACCAAGGAGCTGACATTGATGCATGTGTTGATAAAGCTGCAAACATTCAAAATGAGATTAACAAAGATTTTGAGGAAAGGGTGACAGCTAATTTTGCACAGTATTCTGCATCTAATTCAGGTCAGTGTAATGATAGAATATTTTATAGCGGTTGTGTCATCCGAGGGGACTTTTATGATGCTTTGTGTCTTTGAGTATTTGTGTGTCTGAAAGTATAGTTCTTCATACAACATTCAAACTTTCTATTGAACATCTATTGGTTGTAGCAAAAGCAGGAGTAAACTTTAGCATTTAGAAGCTTTCTTTTTTTTTTTTTTTTATATGTATCCATCAGCATTCATTGCAGTAATAGGTTCTTTTTGTCTTATTCACCTTGGAAGTACTGACTTCCGGTGTGAAATGGACTCAAAACTAATGCACCCATCTCGTAGCGACGTTTTCTACTTGCAAAAAGATCAGATGGAAAGTTATATTAAATGTATTTAAATTATCAAACTGTAGTTTCTTTGTATTGTGTGAGACCTTTTGAGAACATCTCAATGTATTTCTGTTCTATTCTCCTCCTTGTTTGAAGGCAACTGACATTCTTCTTTCACTTTTCTTTTTGTTTGTGAAATTTTCTTCTTTTTTTCTATCCACTCACTTCTCCATCTGCTTTCACTTTTGTTTGCTTGGGCCGTCTCTCATCCCAACTTGATAATGAGGAATGCGGTGTGACCCTGACCTCTATCAGCCCATGCATGACCTTCTGACTCCCCCACATAACCTTTGACCTTCTCTTTGACAGCTTGATTAATTACCCTGTGTTATGATTTATGAGTAAGTGCTATGTAAAAATAATAGACAACAGGTGGTCCTCTAAAAACTTTTTGTGGCATGTTTTCTTTTCCTGCCTAGCTTGATGAGCTATTTTAAGTTGGGAACTTAGTGGGACAATGTGTGTTTGGCAGTAACACGGCATTTTTACACACTTGGACACGGCGCTGGAATTCAGCGCACCCAGAGCTGAGGTGTAGCTGGGATGAAAATATTGCAAAGTGTTAGTAGGGCGCAGTAGCCAAAATGTACATTGGGTGGAAACAGAAAGCGGAGTCAACTGACATTGCAGGCGTTTCAGTCTCAGGTCACGTCTTGAGAAAATTGCTCAAATAATGGAGGGGGCATTTTTCAGGCTGAGCTGCATCTCCAACAGCTATGTTTACTTTAACGCTTCACTAGTGACTTCTGATTGGTTGTCATGACCTCATCCCGCTGTTGCACCTACGATGTCGCAACAGTGACATATATGTACCCTTCTTGTGAAAAAGATGGGGAATATAGAGAACGTGCATCTTTCAGAAAGATGAATGGACGTTGCCATGTCCATTTTAACCACAGGCAGGTTTAGGAGACGAATGCTTGGAGCTGCATTTCCCTTGGGAATTAACTCTGGCCTTGCTGCAAACAATCCATACAGAAGTATGAACTTGGAAATTCAGGGCAATAAGGCTTAGGAAAATGATCTCTTTCAGACCCTTGCATGCAGTCCAAAAACATAGTTGCATAGGTCAAAAGATTCCTCTCCAGCCCTGACCTTTCTGGTCACATATGGTATCCCATCTTGGTGGATTAATATGCAGAGCTGAATGCTTTCAGCTCATTATTCATTTGGCCAGGCAGAAGAGGTTTCAAAAGACTGAGAGTTTACCTCAACTACTTTGAGATTCTTCCTCCCCCCACTTGCCCCCCCACCCCCCACCTTAGTCTTACTGCCAGATGCAATCATTTTTATATTCCTTCAATTTCGAACGGCTTGCTTGAGCTTCCAGTAAGAGACAAAGCACTCTTGCAATTCTGCTTGTGTGTTACTGTGAAAAAGGCCCTTCTACATTGTTCTGCCTTTGTAGTAAAGGTATTGTAACTGAGATTTTTGATTCCTTCCAACACTTGACCTTTTCAGCTGTCTTCTCTTTCTATCATCATTTCCTCTACCTCCAGAAGTAGTTACTTGGAGGTTGATAGTAGTTGGTATAGCTGATGTTTTGCTGCCAACTTATCCTGAAGCGAATTGCAGGAAATAGCTGTTAATAGAGTATTCCAGTCTGAAAGAGAGACTGTGATTGTGTCCCCTGAGCTAGTAGATTAGGGACTGGAACTTGTATTCATCAGTTTCTATCCTGATTATTTCTTCTCATCACAGATATACTAATGGGTGATGCAGACAAACTTCTTTGACTTCTGTGTGGCATCTGTATTCTTTCAGATATGTGGTAGAGCACTGAGCTTGGCTTGTTTCAATTAGCTGAAGATGTTCGGAAAATTTTCTTACCATTGTTAGAAAATTTAATTTTTTAGTATGAGAAAAAACTGTGCACTTTACACAGTGGTTTAACATTCTACATGCCCTGGGTGCATAGAAAAACCACTCCATGATTACATACACAGAAAACGTACCAAACTTTAAACTTCCCAGAATTACAGTAATTACTGACATCTTAGTTCATTGCATTTTAATAATGCTGTAAGTTCATCAAGACAGAAGTTGGTATTTTTAATGCCATTGCGAGGTACAAACCTTCTGACCATGACTTCTATTTTTTATAAGTTTTTAATGGATGTCATTTTGGGGGGGGGGGGCTGCTGAGTAGTTATGGCAAAGATTGTGTGTATCTTGCTTATTATTAAAGCTTCCTGAAGGCCTGTTTTTAAGAACTAGAGGGTTATTTTTTACTGAGTTTTGCATTAATTTGCATTTTGTTCAACTACACTGAAGAGTTCCACCTTTTTTTTTTTCATTTTCTGTTCGCACTGAAGTACAGTGGTGCATCCCTACTCTTAGGACTACATTTTAAGAAAGGAACTGAACTTAAAAGACATGTTTACGTGGATGTTATCTAAAGCTATGTATTCATTCTCAATGGAAATTAATAGAAGTAAAAAATGCTCACATTAAGGCTGACAAAATCATGGTATCAGGTGCAGTTTTTACCTGTCGTACTTTCTCCGTGGTGCTGCTGTCAAATGCTTGTTACTAACAAATCTTGCTGGTGCCATTGCTTACATGTTGTAATTTCGGATGCAGAGGACAAGGGAAAGGGAATCATAAACAAAACAATCCAGAGTATATTATTTTCCCAAGAGAAATTCTTATGAATTATAAGGTGATAGTTTTTCCCACAGATGAGGAGGGAAACAAAAAAACAAAAAAACAAAAACAAACAAAAAAAAAAAACTCAGTTATTACTAATTATTTTAATTGTACTGATAGGAAAGACAAGCTATCTCGGGGAAAAGAAGCTTTAAAGCGTAGAGGGAGATGTGTTATGCTGCTTAAAATATAATTGATAAAAATCCTCTAATTGATTTATGACATGGGGAATTTAAAAATGGAATCGTATTTCATCTGTTGATGTCTATGTGAAAAATTGACATTGTGTCCTCATAAAACTGGACAAATGAGTCATGTAATTTTCAGTTACATAATCAATAACTTAGACAAATTCTACTTCTTTGATGATTTATGTGTCTGTTTTGTGGTCAGCTAAAAGTGGACGCAGGGTTTCAAATTCCTGTAACACTTGTAGACCCATAATAAATACATGAATTTTGCATTTGGCATTGTATAGAAGGCAAAAGGAATCGATACGCAGAGTGTCTTTGCTCAGAATGAGCAGGTCAAGAAGATGAACAACAAAGGGAGCAGTCTGTGTTGCGCGACGAAACCACCAAAGTGCTTGGTGATGACTGTGGGGATAAGTTAGTCCCTGCTCCACAGTCAGCAAGCTGAAGTCACGCTTTCATCCCCAGTAATTTAGTAACACGTATCTGCTGAAGTGCTGTTCTACCCTGTGCTGGATTCGGGGCTTTGAAATTTGTGAGCTGGAAATTTATCTGCTGATAATGTGGTATTGTGCTTCAATACGGGCACTGAAGGCACAGGCAGCTTTTGAACCATGCCTCCTTTTGTTTCCTGTTTCTCTTTGCCCCTCCCCTTTCCTCCGCTTATTTATTTGGCTATTTATTTATTTATATTTACCTAAGTTCAATTCACTCAGCAGAGAGGGCAGGGAAGAAACATGACAGGGAGACCACTTACTCACGGTACCGAATCTAGTAAGGAGGCAATTTTCTCTTTGGCCTATGGTGACCTTTTTTGACGATGTCCCTTACACCAGAGACAGTGTACTGAATGCCTCTATTTCACCCTGTTTAGCAGAGTGCAACAGTGTCCTTTAGCTTAGTTTTGGTGGGAGGAGAAGCTATGGCAGAAATTTGAGAAGGGCGTGAAAAGTTGTGCGGGCACAAGGAAGAGGGGTAGGAACTTCCTTCAAATGTGATTTTGATAACTAGTCGAGTGTGTCCAACTGTAGAAAATCACTAAGTGACAATCTGTCTACCTGACAGTGATCACAATGTGTTACAAGATTTTTGAATAGCTCTACAGATTAGAATAAAGCAAGCCCGAATAAAGTATCTTTTGTCAGCGTAGATTTGGTTTACTCTGGTGAAGCTAGGTACGTGGACTTCTTTGATCTCCTCGCCTAAGTGCAGAACGGAGCATTGAACGAAAATCTGGAATAAAGCTGTTCCGTTCGATAATTAGCGTAGACAGTCTCAAAAAGTGAGTCTTCATTAAAATTTACTTTTAAAGAACAGCTTGATTTTCATTGGGAAGCCGTGGTAACTTTAAGGACTCATCTGTTAAATGCAGGTGCTTCCCCTTTTCTCCCTACATTTGCGATTATCTTTCACAAACGTTACAATTCTTATATGATTTATCATCATTTAAAAATCATAATAAAATGATTGGATGACTTATTCAAGATTTATTTCTCATTCATAAATTCATGTATTTTTTCAACCAGCTCATTTTCCAAGGCACAAAAATGCAGCTGGTACGTTCAAAAGCATCCTGCAGGTCACAAATTTTCTCTGGGTTTGTTGAATGTGGGACATAATCCCAATGAAGTTTTAGAGCAGATTTAAAGCTGTGCTTAAAAGTCTTCTCCACAGTAAAATAGTTGACTTGTAAGCAATACCACTGAATCAGTTTTAGTATTGATTCATTGTTTCTGCCGCTATTGGCTTGTGCAGACTATGCTTGTCAGCTAGACAAAAGGTTTTACTATTTTAAACTGCGCTGAATAATTTTCCCATGCTTTCTTTAATATATATATGAATTCCCTCTATCCTTTCTCTTTTAAAGGTTTTTATTGGCTGAGCATACGGCTTTTTATTCATCATTATGTAGAGTTTTTAAAATAATATTTTGCTTACAGTTTTAATACTGTTTTCTGAAAAAGTCATATAACATGCTTATGAATAAAACAACATATTAAATTATTTTAAAGGTAAATCAGGCAACTTTTCTGATGCCGAGGGATGCGTATATGCATAAGTGCATGCACAGACATATTCACACATCAATATCCCTTTAATGACAGAAAAGAAGCAAAATTATATTCTTAAAATGCTCTTCTAAAAATTACGTTACGTGAACTTGCTGAAATAAATATGTGTTTTTAAGAGCATTAAAGTAAACACAAAGCATTTTCAAGTATCAAATCTCCCTTTTGATATTTCTTTTTTTATTTCTTTTTTCTTTTTTTGTTGTTGGTTTTGGGTTTGTTTTTTTTTGTTTTGTTTTGTTTTGTTTTGCTTTTTTGTTTTTGTCTCTTCTAAAACAGGAAGGCTATGGAGTAATAGTACTGAATCCCAATGAGAACTATATTGAAGTGGAGAAGACAAAAGACCAAGTACAGCTGTCTTCTGATAGCTCAGATGAACCTGCAGAAAAGAGGGAAAGAAAAGATAAAATCCAGAAGGAAACAAAGAAACGGCGTGACTTCTATGAGAAGTATCGAAATCCACAAAAAGAAAAAGAAACAGTGCAGATGTATATTAGAGTAAGTTTCTTTTATTTTTGTTTGTCCTTGTTACTGATGGGTCGATATGTTTGCTGTCCATATTAGCTAATAAGTAGCATGATTTTTTAAAAACAAACACATTTCTGCAATGGCATTCAAGAGTTCATACAGAGTTCCTCGCTCTTTATTCTATTGATATTTTTTGTCACTTGCTGAATGTAAAGTAAGTTTTGGAAGAGTTACAAAACAGTCCTTTCTAATTTCAAAGAGGAACTTCAAATAAACCCCAGAGGAATGCACTGGTGCTATCAAGAAAGAGGATGATTTAAGGAAGACTTTGTACAAATGATTTTATATACAGAGGTGTACATATGAAACACCTTCTAGAGCAACTTTGGCAACACATTAGCTTCACATGTCATGCATGCATTTATTGTATTACATTGTCATATACTGGGGAGGCGGTAGTTATAGGCTGATAGATTTTTAACGTTACCTGCTGAATTAATAATGTACTGTGGAAAATACTGGTGTTCATCTTGCGTGGTAGCAGATTTACCCTATAATGTATTGTTTTCATATGAGCAGCCATCCATTGTGTTTCTGCTGAACTTCTGAAGGCAGATAAAGGAGAGTTATTAATATCTTAATAAATATTTAAGCTAGAATAGTTTGAGAATGGTGTAATGAGGAAACTCTGTCCCCTGCTCTTTTCTTACTCACTGAACCTTTGCACTTTGTAATGCTACCAGCATGGGATCGTTATAACAGTGCTACCCGAGGATTTCTAATTCTGCAGGGGGCACAAACAATATTATTTGCACTTTGACACATTCTGCTTCATATACATACTATGCATTATACATTCGAGACTGAGTCATGCAATATCCAAAGCCTTTATTATGAAAGTTAGCATTTTCATTCAGCAGTAAAACATGTCAGAAAAGCCACACCATGCTTAAATCAGTAAAAACGTACATGACTTTCTGTTGTAAAACAGAGAAAAATCCAGCACAAGAGATGTTAGAATCATCTTAAATTTTGAAGTGCTCCTGCTAATTGTGGCATAACATTGAAGTGTTTGTAGGAGAAATACAGCAGTACTAACTAGATAAGAGGTTTTGTAGCCTGGACCTTAAGAATCACTAATACCATAAATATCACCGTATCTTTTAAAGAAACATCTCACAACTGAGAACAGGAAACAAAAGGATCCATATACATATTCAAAATCACCAACAGAGCACTGCTGTGTGAGTTTTTTATTTTCTTTTTTCTCTCCTCTTTATGAGATATGCCATTCTTCCTAGCGGTCAGTCTCTGTCTCTTAAGAAGGCAGTGAGTCTTCTGTCTAATTGCATCAGAAGCTGGTGATCATTATTGTGTTGTCCTGAAATGTGTTTAGTCAGCATGCTGGCCCAGTGTCCTCTTATTGAAAGTAAACCTCTTCTGATACCTCTTTTAGCAGTTCCACCTTCTAGTGTCTCTTTTGCTTGATGAGGCATGAAATTTGTCTACAGGAAGTTTGACCCACAAAACGGAAAATGCACGACTCCATACCATTTTCTTTTTCACATGGGTCTGTGCCTCAAATATGACTTCGCATTCTCTTTATTCAATGTTCCTCAAACCAAGGGAAGAAGTTTTAATGAAAGGGTGTGTAGTGGTCTTCTTTCCAGGGTGAAGTAAATGAAATTGAGCTTTCTGATTCAATTGGTGCTTTATTCTGAAAGAATCCTTTATATACCTATATGTATGTATGTATATATGTGTGTGTGTGTGTGTTCTTAAATAGGCTCTGATGCAGAGAGGCTTCTTGAAACAGAATGAAAAATATCCCTGCTTTGGTGTGCAGCAGGATACATTCCTGCAGTATACTTGCCTGCTAGTTTCTGAAACAAAACCGAATCACCAGTGGAATACCATTTACTCTGCTGGGTAGAACTGCGAAGTCTGTAAAAACTTAAGACAGGTGGCTGCAATAGGAGCTGTGAACATAGCATGCTCTGCACTGTTGATAATCTCTCCAGGCATAGCATGATGCAGACAAAATGGTTCGATGCCATACTTACAGTGCGTTTCTTGCCTCCCATGCTTGGGTCTGTTGAACTGTGTTTGCTAAGAAAGCACCCTTTCCTCACACCATGGGATCACTGCTTGCATTACTTCAGCTGTGAGATGACAGTTTTTGGAGCTGGTTTACAGGCAACCTGAAAGAGCAATTCAAATTCAAAAATATGAATTTTACTTGCCCTGTGGTAAGGAATGCTTTTGACTCACTAACATCTTGAATAAGAGGAAAAAAAATCATAGCGTCACTCTACCAAAGTATTTAAGGATGGCATATGTTTTGATAGTAATAACTGAATCATTTTTTAAACTACAGAGTAAGCCTTAGATCACCTTTGCAAAGCAAGGCAAATGGGTACAAAGATCAAAATTTTCCTCTCAGCAGCTGTGGTAGATACATTCCTTGAGATACAGTGAAGGCATCCACAGCAGATAACGTTGGACAATTCGTGTGTGTCAGATATGCTGGAGATGTTGTTTCTGACAGTAAAGAAATAGGAATAAATATCCTGTTATGTTATCATAGGGTCATTAAGATCTGTTGTGTTCTGATATGAAATAACACATGATGAAATTAAAGGTGTCTGGATGGATGGTGGTCCAACGTGTGTAGTTAGATGTTCCAAGATGTGCGAAAATGAAATTCTTTAAGTATTTTCTTTATTTTTGTAGAAAAATGCAAATCAGTTGGGATATTCGGGAATATGTAAAGGCAGAGTCTTAAAATACAAAATCTCAAATTGCACTCTATTTTTGCACACACACAAAAAAAGAATATAAATAAAAACGACTATTAGACTGTGTAGTGCATTAAGCGCAGTGCCTGAAAGATCAAAGTACTTATTGTTCCATGCTGTTAGTTTCTTTAACTATGAAATAATGTACTTTCTGGCATACGTTATAGCTTGTTAAAGGGGCTGATTTGGTCTGGGCTATAAACATCATATCAAACATTATGGCAGAAAAACCTGCTTAATATGTTTTGTAATAAGACAGAATTTTTTTGTTCTTGAAAACATCTGCCAAGTGAATTCATGAGTGAAGACAGAAAATGTCATCAATTCAGTAACAATCTTATAAAATTGGTTTCTTTTTTAGCAAGGCAAACCAAGGAGAAAACTTCATGATAATAAGTATTGACGATAATACTTTATAGAAATATTAAATAAGAGCATTTTACTTTTATCTAACATGTTAATGAATGCAATATGAATTTTAATACTCTTCAGATTTTAACAAGCGTATTGCCAGCAAATCGTTCTAAAAGCATCTGTTTTTTAATGTGTTGAATGCAAAATTAAGTCAAATAGCTAAATATATACATACTTCCTTTTAAAAAACATATCCCTATCCTTACTTATAGATACTACCATTTTTTCTCTAGACCACCAGAGGCTGCTGCTGTACATATTGCCTAATGCTTCCCCCAGAAACGTAATGCCCTAGCTAGCCTTCATTTATTACTGAACTAAACTGAGAATTTGTTGATCTCTAACCTTTTTCTATGGAAACAGATCATACGGGCTTAAATGTGACATGATTATTCTCTCCGTCCTCCAAGCCATCTCCCACTCCCCACAGATTTTCACATTGACAGTGTCTTCTCTATGTCAAAAGACACTTAGAAATGTAAATCAGTATTTATCCCCTTCTACATAGCATTCGCCACTTAAACAAGTATACTGAATGAATTCTGAAATGTTAGTAAAGAAAAAAGCCTAGATCACGTAATTTTATAATAATAGTAATTTGCAATAATGTTGTTGCCACAATAGTCAGAGGATAGCAAAGAAGCAGCAAAGGAAGAAGTAGAAGAATTAATATCTTTTATCAGACCAGCTGATGGGGTCAGAGTTTCTGGGCAAGGGGATAAGCCTTTCCTTGGCCCGTCTGCTAGGAATATTTCCCCAGAAAGATTAGCTCCATTAATAAAGACGATTCCTGTGGCAAATTTTATTTTTGCTGTAGCACAGTCTACAACAGTGCTGTTTATACTAGCAGCATATGAATGAAATTAAGTTAATTTTGGATGCAACTTTTTTTAAATAATTTTTTTTTCCCCTTTTCCTGTGAGAGATTAAATAGAAAATGATCGTGTGCAACTAATTAATTTGTTTTGCTAAAAACGCATGTATCAGGATAACCCATGCCAATATTTAGGAGCAAGTGGTGCAAAGTGGGCTTATTAACGCAGGGCTGATGCGCAGTGATGCTGGCGGGCAACACAAGCTGGTGGGACGTGAGCAGGCTGCGTGCCATTGCTGCGTGTTCTTTGCTCAGACCAACACGCGTGGCAGAAGGCCGACTGCCCAATGGTGCACGCCAGCTTTCAGAGCAGCAGATTTTGTGTGGAGATCGAGCCCCGTCCTGAGTTTGGCCTGCAGGCAGCTGTGTGGCCTGGCCTGTGGCCGTCACCTCTGCCCGCCCTGCCACTTGGCAAGGGTCTCATCCAAAGCCTGTGTGACTGCATTAGTGTGCTGCTGAACCCAAGCTAATAAGCCCTTTATTCCACCAGAAGAGACAAGATGACAAGCGCTAGGCAGACAGCTCCCAAGGGGCAAGGGACATGTTCAAGCACAGGAAAAGTCTGTGGCAGAACTAGGAATCGGGCCTCCCACCTCCAGAATCTCACCCAGTCTTTATAGTGAAAAGCCTTTTTTTTTTTTTTTTCCCCTTCTTATGACTTTCAGAGTAGGTTTGCCTACAGCTGAAGTAACATATGCTTTTGGTTTTTTACTTTGTCCGTATTTACTTTTTAGAGCCCATTACTCCCTTCGGTGCTTGGGAAGTTTCTTTTATAGAATTGTCATCCTGGCAGTGGAAGGCTTACGAGAGCTGATTAAATGTTACTGCAGTTTTATTGTTCTTAGCAACACATGCAGTTAGGTGCTGGGACATAAACATCTTGTGACATTTTGGATGCCCAGGGGTCTCTCTTACACCTGCGGAGGTCTGGCAGCTGTGCTGCAGGTCCTACTGCAGGCCTGCATTGCATTGCACCAGCCTCTGAGGCCAACTGCAGAACTGTAACCCATCAGATTTCACTGAGGACCAACACTTAAGCTTCTAAGACTTGGATTCCTAAAGGGTCAGATAGCTTGGAACCCCAATAATAATTTCTGTAAAACAGGAAAGAAGTGTTCATAAAACATTTCATTCTATAGATATTACAGTGAACTGACATCTTGCAGTTTAAACTCTACTAGTTTCTACAAAGGCTGTTTAGTTTGTGCAGCTATATTTGGTATTTCTAAAAAACCTGAGACTGTATGGACTTCTTACAGTAAGTTTTGCCTGGAAAGTTATGCTTGCCTTTTTTCCTGGAGCAAGCAAGAAATCAGAAAAGCAGATAATCAGTGAGGGAAGATTCTGCATCTCTTAAAGAGCACAACTGGCTCTTCATTCCGCTGCACCCTCTCTTTGTTCTGCATCTCAGAAGTATGGTTTAATCAAAGAAAAGGAATAAATCGGGGCTATCTTGCTTTCTTGTCTTTCGAACATTCATTACATGATGCCAACAAAATGCGTATTGTTAGATCGGGCTCCTAAAATGTGAGACAAGCCACAGGTTTTCAAAAGAAAGAATCAGCTTGCATCTCTCCTCCCACCATGAGCTGTGCCGTGCTCCTGTTGCTCTAAAAAAGATAGCTGTGCACAGGTCAGCCAAGTCGTCCTTCCTTTCAGTCCTAGTAAACCTGGACAGTTAGCAAGCTAATTGCAAAGAAAACTAGCTCAGCAGAAAGCAGAGCAACTTGTCGAAGGCAAAGGTGAATGAAATATTCAAACTTCTTATACTCAGATAGTGCCTGTCTTTGATTGTAGAGTGATTGCAGATAAGTTCTGAAAAGACTTCACAGATCTTCTAGTCAGTCCTCCTGCCAGTGCAGATTGTTCTCTGCTAGTATCCTTTATCATTTATTGAACAGAATCAAAGATTGGTTTTCATTTTTAACTGGTATCCAAAACAAGGATAATATCCTCTGACTTACTGTATGTATTGCATATTTTGATACTGGATCACAGAAATTAATTTCTCTAAGGTAAACATATATAGTTGTTTTAAGAGGAATGGCTCTGTCGAAAAAAAAGCCAGGTTCCCCTACCTTCCGCCTTCAACCGTACTCTGAAAATGTCTATGGGTTTTGCATAGGGCATACAAAGACTTTACCATGATACACAGAAATCAAGAGAACAGTGGAGTCCTAGGAAACGAATGTCAGCAGACAGGAGACTGGGGCACAGGATACAGTATGTTCAGTGGCGCTGTTTCCACCTTATTTGCTACAGAGAACAAAGTGGAAATTCAGGAAAAAAAATAATAGGAAAAAAAAAAAATCCAGGTTTTGTAACTTAGATTATTCTGGTAGTTCCTCTGTAGTCTGCTTGGCTGCCTCAGCAGTGATCACTGTCAAAGGGGCTGGCAGTAGTGGAGGAAGCACTGGTATGTAAAAATGTGGGAAAAACTGCCTAGAAAAAATATCAGTTCCTGACCTGCAATTCACAGCAGTATGAATTATGATCACCTTGTCATTCATTATATTTCAGAATCATTATGAGCAAAAGATTTTACTATCTGAAGTTCTTCCTTCATGTGAATCTACATTTTGTGTGATGTCATTTTAAATTATTTGCCCCTTGTGAACAAAGTTGATGTTTGAAATCAGTTTGTTGTCATCCCCGTTGAGGGAAAGAAATATACCTTGTTTTGAGCTCTGAGAGTCACGACCTCAGTTCTTTCTGTGCCTTAGTGAACTCCACAGCTGATCAGTACTCTCCGAGAACTACTTTTATACTAACTTCAGAGTTGCTAACTTTGTTTTCACAGTGTCCAGGTAGATGTATTTGCTAAGGTAGTCTGTTTTATGGTATCTACAACCATGACCTTATCTAAATTTTGAAGAATCTTTCGTTCCTCTTTCAGCTGAATCCTTGTTGTATCCTTTTCTTCCTGAATAGAAGGGAATGCTAAACTGATCAAAAATGCTTTTTTGTCTTTTGTGTTTGGTGGTGTCAGTAGCAGGCTTTCTTTCCTCAGTTGTCTGCATGCTGTTCAGCCACGCTGTTCTATACTTTGTAATTTAACAGTTGTTTCTCATTCTTTTTCTCTGTGTTTTTGATTCATACTTGCAAGACTAAATTTGTCAGAATGCAATGACATACTGACATTTTCCTCATCATCAAATAATATTTGAAATTTAGTTAGTCTTCCCAATAGATGGCACTGCTAGGAACAAAGGTATTGAATAACGTAAGATTTAATTTGCATTTTTACTAAGAATTAGATCTATTTATGAGCCTTTAGTTCTTCTGGGCTATAGGGTAACTCTATAACAGTTTGGGAGCTTCTGGTTTGGTACTTCTAGCAAAAGTGTACAGTGAGAAGAATATCCAGCCTATATTGACTATGTTGTTCAGAAGAAGAGGACATCCCTTCGTTAGTACTTTTGACAAACAAAAGTATGTTTCCTGTATTAAAGGTAAAATGTATGAGTTATTATCATTCTGACATGGGGCTTGCACACTGAGGTAGATGGGACTCCAGCTCACTGTCAGAGTTTGCTGAAACAATTTGCCATCACTAAGCTTCTGCATCTCAAAAAAAAAAAAAAAGTATCACTTTTAGTCACCTGCTATTCCACCAATGCAGAATGAAGCATTTCCGCTAACTAATGCACACAAGCATGTGTGCACACAGATGCTAAAGGCACAGCAAACCTAGGAAAGTACTCGCATGTCAGACTCTGAAGGAAATGGGCTCAGTGGTAGTTTGTAAGAATAGAACACATAAGTCTTGAAGGTTTCCTTTTATGAAAAGCAAAGATTTAATCACTGCATCCAGTCTTACAGTACAGCAAGAAATTCAGAAAGTAGTTAATTCAGACAATATGCCCAGTACTTCCTAAGTAACTGCAACATGTTTGCTCTTTGCTAACTAGTGTTTCATTCCAGGATGGCTTTTCATTCCTATCTTCTATATTTTTTCCACCTGCTGTGTAACTGAATAATCTGATTTCCTGGATCTTGAAAGTTCAGACTATGTCCTTCAATCATGGGCAATTGACATCAACGCTAAATTGTGTTACTGCTCCTCTGTTCCTATCCTCATAGAACATACATATAGACATTATGAAGACAAATCTTTAGGAATCTGTTTTGCTGAGGAGCATTTTGAAGTCAACGAATTAAGTTCGGAAGAAATTTTGACTATGTTTGTTGTTTTAAAAGATTTCTAGGTTCTGAATCAAGTTTGTGGACTTATTCCATGGTAAGTCAGCGCCCTTATACATTCCACCCTGCAGTGCATGTCTCTTGGCCTTTGGGCACTGCGCTTTTTTACCTGCAGGGTCTTTTCAGTTCTTTGAAAAATGAGCAAACACATTTGGTGAAAGAATCATGTTTTTCATCAGGCATCCTTTGCATTGGTTGCCAAAAATAAAAATAAAAATAAAAATAAAAATAAAAATAAAAAGGTAAGCTTGTGCTTAATGGTTGTTACTTATTTTTACATCCCTTAACAGTGAAGTTGTTGGCCTTGCTTGAAATCCTCCTTCTTGAGATATGTCAAGTTTTCAGATACTCTTGCCATTTCAAGGTTTACTTTCTTTGCGTTAAGTGAACAAATGAATTATTGCTCTCACAGATCTTAAAATAACAGAATTTGATCACAGTGCCTGCTTGTCCTAAATACCTTTCTGTTATGCTGTAATGTCTGTTCAGTATGTTCTTTTACTGTTTCTTCTCTCTGTCTGTTTTGGAATACCAGCTGCACCTGCCTGGCAGAGTTTGGCTGAGTCTTAAATGAAGTTTTATCCTGATATTCACTAGACGCCATCATCACAGGTGTGGCAGTTCACATAATGTTATTATTCTGTTTTAATTCTGGTGAATAACCATAGCGTGGCATTCTAACAGCATTCTGAAATAGTGTCTATTTCTACCTAAAAATAAAGGCAAAATTGAGGTCAGCTAGAATCAGCAAACAGAAACTGGAGTTGCAAAAGGTGACTAGTGCATCAGTTCTGATGGGAGTTGTGAGAATATACAAAAGTTGGAGGGATGAAGTTGTGATATGGAAATATTGTAAACAAGTTCACATCATCCACAATAGTCTTCTGCATCAAGTGCATTCAAAGTCACTGTCCCAAATGCATGTAGTTCAAAGTTCGAGGAGCCTCTACGACACTGACACGATGCAGCTCACTTTTTTTTCCTTTGATTGAAAGTGTCAGGCTCAGTGCTTGTGAACGGTCCTGCTTGACATTGCTTTGAACAAGGCACTGGACTACAGGACCTCCAGGCATCCTTTCTAGCTAACATGGTTCAGTGGTTCTACATGACCAAGTTCCACTCCAACCCTCAAGGCAGTATTTAAGCTGTGCATAGACTCTGCGGTTGTTGAAGAGAGTTCAGTTTGCCTCTCAGAATATGTGGCACTACTGACAGTGCGCTTGGTCATCCATTTATAAAGAGTAGGTTTAGGTGGCTGAAACCATGAAGCCTACTGAGTCATTAGCATGGCTAATGCCATGTGATCTTTCTTAAGTACTGCAATGTAAACATACCCTGAGAGAGACAGTGATGTTCTTTTGCATTTTTAACCCAGGTGTGTTGAGGAACATAAGATTACTTCATGGATCAAGAAATTCTACAACCTGACTCATCTCCTTAAATTTTGCTAAAAGATCTCAGAGCAATACAGCACTATGGGTTTTTTCACAGATGTTTTCCAGATGTTGCTAGCATGCCCAACTTCGAATAACGGGAAGGATAAATGTACTTTCTATGTCCTTCCTGCTCTTTCTCTTTTGTTATTTCTTCAGCAAAAAGAGTTTTGTCTACATTGTTAAACCGAGTCTGCAAACTTTTGTTTTAAACTACAGAGCAGACTTTGAGTTTGGGGAGCAGAAGAAGTACTCTGTGACATTCAAACTGGCTATTTGCCAAGCGTGTGTTCTGAAAAGGATAGACGTGGCGGAATTTAAAAGGTTGCAATGTTATTAAAGAACTAGTGAACAACATTTTAATTAAGCCTGTGCACAACCACTTTGTAGAACTCTGAAGGTTTTGTCTACACTTAATTTCAAAGTGAACCCTGAGTCTGTATCTCAGGCCAATGCATTAAATGCAAGTTCCCCCCAGTTTCTCTTCTTCTCCAAACTTATACCCGTGTTCATAATGTATTACTAATTTCTTTGGATACACCTGTCCAGAAAGAGTTTTAAGTGAACACTGATCATTAGAAAAAGCCTGTTCATGCAGACACATGCGTTACCAGCTCCAAAACTTTTCCGTGCTGCTTAGTGGAGAGACAGTTTGGGGTATTCTGGCATCTTGCTGGGATATTGGGCATTGTAAATGTGATCACAGTTTGGTGAATTTCCAAGACATCTGGTACCTGGCAACTACTGATTCTTACTGCTTATTGTCAGCTTTATACACAAACAAGATTTAAAACTTAAAATATGTTAGTATAAAAACATTTTTACTAACAGGGCTTAACTACAAAAATAGCAAAATTCATTAAGCATTGATTGCTAAACATTGTTCAACTATTGTTAACCATGGGAGCTCAGAGCTCTTCCAAAATCTCAGTTAAGCAGCAGATCTGGCTAATTAGCTTCTACAAGACATCTAGAGCCAGAAACAACCTACCCAGGGCGTTCCTAGGGTTACAGTTTTTCCACTGTCTTTATTATGGATTGTGCCTGCAGCCACTCTGATCCACCCTTCTGCACAACTTCCTCCCTCTGTCCTGTAGGGCGGCGTTAATCTGCCACCTCTTTTCCCATTTTTCTGCACTTCATTCCTCCTGACCAAACATTCGGATATTACCTGGCAGTCTGGGAATTACGTTATTTTCTTGCAGTCTTTCACTGAAGGTCTAGATTAACATTTCTGTCTTAATTATTACATTGTAGGTTTTGCCCTAGCTTTAAAGGACATGACGTTCCTTTACAAATTATGTCATGAGAAGTATTAATTGAGAGAACACTTTTCAAGTTTTCAGTTTGATCTCTAGGCTTCACATACTTTTACATATCTGTAAAAGATCTGAAATTTGTTTTTGAACGAGGGGAATGCTCTGGGGCTCTTTCACAGAAACCTTGTGCCCCACTGCCTTCCCTGGGGGAAACTACCTTGTTTGTACATGTTAGTAAAGGCTTGAAATATTTCATGTTATATAACGTTAGTAACCACGCAAAAGATTTAAATATATATAGCAAACTGAAGTGTAAAACTGTGGATAAAAACTACATCTTGCTTTTGGCAGTGACATTTTTCTTTTTCCTACTAAACAATGAGAGGTAAGAAACCTCACAGAAGAATGACCTGAGATACTAAGCAGAAGGAGATGCACAATCAATAATGCTTGTATCTTTTTATGATTAAATTTTACTGTGTTTGCATCATTGTCAGCTGGAGTGAACTGGCTTTTTTCAAAGTCTCTGATAGTGTTATAGTATGGTAAAGCCTGAAAGACAGCTGACTTGGGATTTAATGTTTGATAAATAAATACAAGGGTTTTTAGATGTAAATTTTTATGGCAAACTCATATAAATATTGGCAGTGAACATTGAAAGAATCATCTATAAAACTGACAATATGTATGCATCATGGTTTAGAGAAGTTTAACAAAAAGAACTTGAAGGGTGGGATCATTTCAGTTAAAGTGTAGTCAGGTCCAAATCTTCAAAGTAAGCAACTGTTCAAATGAGTATAGGTTGCAGGTGCTGAGTCCTCTGAATCCTGATTTCAAAGTACGTCAAATAAACGGTGTTAGTTGATAAGGGATTAAAATGGCATCAGGAACCATTTTAAGCAGTAACAAAAGCTGTGTGATTGGGGTTTTTTGAGGTGTTTTTATTTTTTTCTTATCCCACCCACCACTGGATACATCATAAGCAACATATTCAATGTAAGATTGTAGATTGTTCTCAGTATCTTCATTTATTTCTGAAATTTCAACAACATTTTTGTTCAGTATGTAGTCTCAATAAGACCCCCAATGTCTGGCCTGTGCTGCCTGAGTTAGAAGATTGCTCCCAATTTTCCAGTTAGGTCAACCAAAAAAATTAAGATATGATAGAGGGTCAGTGAAAGAAATTCATATCAAAACAACTGCTCACCATGTCATTATGACAACCTGCTGTAACAAATGTGCTTCTGTTTTAACTTATGACAATTAATTGCTAAAAGTAATTTAATCTGACAGTGGCAAGATGTTGAAAGACTCGTGAAGATGTCATAAAAGCGACCTTTCTGCCCATGTGCAACCAAAAGCCATTTTTAACAAGGAGCCTCAAAAACAGTACAACTTCTTTTGTACTTTGTTAATTAGTTATTGATTTGAAACAATGCTCTGCCAAATATTGTCAGATTAGCTAGACGCCAGCAAGGTCACAGTGTGACAGTCTAGTCCTGATAATCTTATAGTATATGAGAATTCTTTTTTCTCTGAACCTTTTGTTCTGATATCCTGAGAATTACATTTCCTGGCTTTAGCATTTGTGCTAATTTAAAATACAGCCAAGCTGTCTGTTATGTAGTTGGATGTTTTGAGTTGTTGAAAGATGACACTACGTTAGAAGAAAAATTGGTAGTGATCTAATGTCTAATAATCATAGTTGTCCACAACGTGCTGCTGCTGCTGCAGTACCAAAACCTTCACTGATCTGAGAGAAGAAGAGTATAGTTTAATATAACTGTTGGTATGAGGATGGTGCAAGTCCAAGTCAGAGGTAAAAAAAGCAAGTCCAGTGGTACATCAGGATGAAAGATCATTTCCTAGTATAACTTATTGACAAATAAAAGTGCTGGCACTTTTATTTGTCAATAAGTTATACTAGGAAATAATCATTGTCAATAGTGGGCCTAAGCAGTAAAACCGAAGAGCAGAATTAAGGCTTGAATAACTCAACATCCAACTTTTCACAGTTCTGGGTCAGAAGATTACTGAAACAAAAAACCAATAGAAAACATGAATCTGAATGTGGGGTTGTGTTTGTCATTCATGTGGATAATTATTTTATACACTAGTGACAGTTACTTCAAATATAGTTAATTATAGTAGGCTAACACTGCATATTAAGGATCTTCAGCAAGTCTTTACAACAGTGCAATAAGTAAATAGCGTATCACTTTACTTAAAGCACTGAGCACTTTCTTCCTTTTATTAGAAGAAATCGAATAGCTTTGAGGCTGTTAAATCTTCCCTTCACTTAGATAACCACTTCTGAGTGTTTGTAATAAATAGAGACAAGAATATCAAAAAGAAAAGCACAGAACGAAGCTGTTCTATTTAGTTTAACTCATGTAACAGATACAAACTCTGCTGCAGAGATTTTACAGCCTAGCTTTGTTCTCAAACCAAAACTGTTAATGAAAACACTAAGTTGTTGTTTTACTTAAATGTGTTGAAGTTTGTTAGATTCACTGTTTCCGGTGGTGAGCAAAATCTGCATTTTTCTTGGCCAAAACTCTGTTTTTCTTGCAATGGCATGGTTAAAAAATGTCTGTTTCTCATTACAACATATAAACAGATTGAAAGAACAGGAAAGTAAAATACTCTTTAAGTGCTTTAGGAAATAGAAAAGGAACACTTCTGTATTCTGACTTCCATGCAGAGTTTTTGAATGGAAGTTCTTTAATACTTCAAAATAAGTAGTTTTAATGTTAAGAAAAATTCAGGTATTCATTTAAACTAGGAAATCTTTTTCAGTGTGTCTCACTCAGGCAGTTCCTTTTTGTAGAAGTATTGTATTCATTTTTAATTTGCTTTTCACCACAATTAATCTATTAATTGCTAGAAACATGACTGGTAGAGAAGACAGCTGCGAATATATAACCTGATGGTCTGTTTTAGCAATGTTCTTTTGTTCACATAATTCAATCACATAAAAGACCATCCTTGGCTATCATTTTGTTAAGCAAGACAAAAATATGTTGTGGGCAGAATCTCAATTCCTGAAATTAAAGAGATGTGTGGGGGGGGAAATGAGTGTGATAGCTAGATAGATGATAGATATAGAAAGGCAAAACAGTGCATGTAAAATGTAGAACTATGTACAAGCACAAGCAGTATTGTACTGAAATGCACTGCCCCGGTCTTTTGGTATTTTCACCAGTTGCAGTCTCATTCACCTAACTGCTGTGGTAGTTCTTTAAATTAAACAGAATATATACATCCACATGCTCAGAGAGCCATGGCACAGGAGCTTTTGTATGAGCTGTGCAGGTATTTGTCAGCAGCTTCCAGACAAAGGTGCAGACAGGGCTGGTCTGTTACACCTCCGGTCTGACAGCTTCCCTATGCATTGTTCAGGCTATTTGCCAGCACAGAAGATGCTGCTTCTTTGAAATAGTCGTTTCCATTGCTTAAAACCCTGCAAGTTATGTGGAGGGGAAAAAATAACAAAAATAAAAATGTGAAATTCTGTTTCAGGGAAATTAGTTATTTTCTCTAAAGTCAAACTTCCTTTGATTCATTTCCCTCCTTCCTCCTATTCTCTTCTCTTGCACCTCTTTCCTCTCCATGAGTCAGCAATGTTCTTGTCCATAGACTAAAAACGAAAGGTTTCATGTTTGTGTCTGAATTCTTGCCTTAATGATAAAATAATTGGCTTTGATGATTCCTACCATGTCTGTCAATTCAGAAACAGTATAGAGATGCTGCAAATATTTAGGGACAAGATCAGTTCGGAAGGAAGGCTTTTAACTCTTTACTCTCCTGCTCGATAGAGAGAACAGTTATTTATGGCTTTGTTCAGCTCTCAATGATGGTCCCAAGGGTGCTTTTATAAAACCAGCTCTCTGTACTTATCCTGGAGATGGCAATCCAGAGCCACTGAGAACCTGATTTTGTCTGATTTTTCTTCTTTTCTCTCTCCTGCACTTTACCAGAAGACAGTTGGGTGGTGATGACAGTACATGCCAGACTCCAGCAGAAGTAATAACAGGGAAATCCAAATTGGAACAACAGGCTGACAAAGTTGTCTTACGGCGGTTGACAAGCAGATACTTTAACCAGGGAGATGTTGCTGTAATAACGTTTGAGACTTAATTAATTTAGCCTGAGATCTGGTTATTACTTTATAAACAGTAATCCCCTTCACGTTATAAAGTTGAGGGGGGAGTGGGTTAGAGGAAGAGTTTCCCTTCCCTTGAATTTTGTAACAAAAGGCTGAGGAGATGGGGAGGCTGCTGAAAAACAAATGGAACACAACAGTTTTACAGCAGAAAATACAAAGAGACTAAGTCTGTGTGGTATGGAGTCACTGCAGATTTCTCCAGGCAAGCAGCATTTGCAGCTCCATTAGCAGGCACAGACTTCCTGCTGTGGGGTGCGGGCCAATCCCCAGTCCTACTCGGAGGGGCTCATGCCATGCATGGCACTGCATGGGCTGCACAGTGCATTGTGAGCAGCCTCCAAGCTTCACGCTTGGTTGCTGATACAGATCTGAGCGCTGGCCTGCTTCTGTGTGGCCTGTCATGTACTCCCGTGTTGCCACAGAGTGTGGCCATTTCTCTGAGGAGGGGCTGCCAGAGGCACTCCCCAGCCTACCTACAGAGAACCCACTGAATCTCTTTGTAGCAGGCTTCTCTCTGCTTATTTCTACACAGATTTTCAGCCAGACTTGCTGTGTTTGGTGTTCTGTTTACATGCAAATCAATGACATTTCACCTGCAGCAGTCTTCTAAAAGCTCGTATACATTCTGGGTATACCTGCAAGGCCCTGACATGGCAGCACTCTGCTGGCCTCCTGTGAAGGTCAAGGTGTTGCAGGGTCAGTGGTGCTCTACTGTGGCTGAGACCACAGCACTGGAGTGAATAACGACTGTGGGCTCTGCTGATTTCAGCCTATGATTTCACACCGTTGTTTATTTATTGAAATGTTATAAATTGAGGGATCGAGGCCTCTGTTGCAGCTGAGAGGGTGGAAAGAGGGATGTGATGCCCAAGGTCAGTTTGTTCCTCACAGGCAGTACGAGATCTCTGCAAAGGGGAGGAGAGTGGAGTTTTGGTTTTGTTTTGTTTAGATTTAGAAATGGCTCTCCATTTTTTGTCAGAAGTTGTATTAGCTAAGCATGTAGCTGTGCAAAACTCTCTTCTAGCTTGGAGCTGGCTGCTTTGCTCTTTTTCTTGCCTGCAATAAAGATGGATGTACAGGGGAAAAGTAGTTCCCTCCTACTGCCTGGGGGGAGGTTAGGATCTACACTCCTTCCATTCTCACATATACATAGCATAGAGCTGAATTTTACTTCCTGGCCACCATCACCAGGGGAAGCCCAGATTATGTCTGAAGTGGGAAAAGTGGGACACAGTCTGAAGTCGTCTCGGATTGTAATTGCAGTGGGAGCTGGGGAGAACATGGGCCCAGGGGAGGAGCCAAAACACAAAATGCAAAAAATAAGTGAACTGCTGATGTGGGCAACGGCTGGAGCTACAATCCAGTTTCTGCTCAGCCTGCCCATTGCTGATTGACGGGAAGATGTAAGCTCTGCAGGAGCACGGCCTGTCACATGTGGACTCCAAGACACATGAGGCTGGGACACACGCATGCCAGCTTCCCTGCTTGAAGTAAAACACTACTGCTCTCTGCAGCTGTAGCGGGTGTTACACTGACAGCACAGCAAATCTTGGCATTTTCATAGGAAGCAAAAGACAATTATTAAGTATAATCTGCAATTCATTCAGTTTCTGCCAGTGGATTCTGCAGCCTCTGGAAACTCAAGGAGTCATCTGTTTTCACCTCTGCTGCTATGTATCATTTCACTTTGAAAGAAGATTTTTTGTAGGTTGTGTCTATAAATGTATAGCTCGTTGTTAAAATAATTTTGCTTTCCCTTCCTCTCAAAACCAATGGACTGGCCATTTACCTGATGCCTTTCCCAGATGCCTTTCTGAGTTGGAAATACCTGGCTAGGTCTTGTCAGTCTGAAATAGATAAAACTTGTCATTTTGAAGTGAGAACACAACTTAAGGTTTGCGTTGTAGCAAAGTGTGTGTATCAGTGTTTCTGCCTAGTTTGGCTTCTGAACCCCTTTTGTGTTCATGGCAACAATTTAAATATGTTCTTACTCTGCCAAATGCATTTTTGCGTTACATCTTTTATTTGGCTATTAGATATGCCAGACATTAGATGCTTAGCGTGATATGTACTCATTTACTGGGTCTGTCAAGACTGTCTGCTTTGCTGATAGATTGTCTTGAGTTTTGGGGGTGGGACTACTCTATAACTTAATACAAAGTGGATTCAACTGCAGTCCATAAGATTTCTAGTCTTCCTTTCTGTTGACTGTATGCACATAATAGCTTTATTATTAAGGCTTCATAAGCAATATTGGGAACACTTCCATCACTGGCCCTCTTCACAAATAGAATAGGCGTGAGAAATTACACAGAATCACCTCAAGAAGATCTGGGAATAAGACTGAGATCTGTAATAAGAAAATTTCAACCCTAAGTCACTTTGCTGTATTGCTTTGAGAAGGTATGTACCAAATAATAACCTTGGCTGTGCTATTTATGTCTACAGCTCCATATCTGACCTGACTGAATAGTGTGATACCTGGTATCTACTTTCTCAAAAGCAGCCTCTACCTCCTGCCAGACTATATATCTTGCTCCCTTCTTAGAAGTTGTCCTTAAAAAGATAATATAGTCTTTTTATTTCTCCAGTTATTCCTATGAGATAAGCAGAGGAGGCTTGTGTTTTTGTATCCAAAGGCTCTTGGTTTAATCCCTGCTAAGGTCATAAGGAAAAACACAATGTGACTGTTTCTGAATGCATATGAATGCAGTTGTTGAATAAAATAACTCCTTTCACCAATGAAGCATTTGCATCATGTTTGTGGAACCTTTGCAAATTTAACGTGTTTCCTTAAAGCTTCACCAGATTTTGGTAGCCATGAACAGTCTGCTACCTACATAATTGATAAGTTGTGCTGGATTGTATTATTTTAGTGTGGAAAGTAAGAAAATAAAACCTCTCTGGCCATTTCTTTCTCTCCCTTCTGCTCAGGATTCAGCAACTGAAATAACTTCTAAATAACTTCCTTGCCCCAGGATTCCATTTTTTATTATTGTTTCTTCCAAGTTTTGCTATCAGCACATGCTAACCTGTAGATGCATACTGTACTAAAGATTTGTTACAAACTCGCCTCCACCATGGCCTCTGCTCCTAGTTCCTTCTCCCCCAGTCATGTCTGCTTTGCCAGTGAGACTACCCTGGTACTGTCAACTTCATCTGCTGTCTGCTGCAGCCTGCTTTCATTTTGCTTCATATGACTGAACTAGCCCCAGTGCAGGTGGAACTTGGAAGGACTTGCTGTCCTTCTTGACAGTCCAACTATTTATGAGTACTGCAAGAGCCAACCCATATTCGTGTATGTGTATTTCAGTGGTGTACAGATTAATGTTAGCCATTCCATAAGTAATTAATACAATGTCCAGTTTTATCCACAAATCGGGCATCTCAAAGGAAATGTCTCTGAAATACCTGTACAAGAGTTCTCTCGACTCTGTGATTAAAAAGGTAGAAAAGAATTTTTAGCAGGTAGGGCACACTGGGATTCCTTCAAGTGTCAATTTGTTTTTTTAATGGCCTGAGTTAGACAATTGCAAGAAAACAAGGAGATCTTCCATTTTTATCTTGTTTTTGGTTTCTGTTTTTTCCTTACATTTCTCTTCTCCTCTGGTCAAAATACCATAGCTGCTTTTTTGGAGGAACGAATTGTGCTGGCTTGGTATTTGGTTCCACATTTCTTGCCCTTCAGGTCTCTCATCCAGCACTGAGACTTTCACAGGATCATAGAATCACCAAGGTTGGAGAGACCTCCAAGATCATACAGTCCAACTGTCCACCTACTACCAATATTTCCCCCCTAAACCATGTCCTTTAGTACAACATTTAAACATTTATTGAACACCTCCAGGATCAGTGACTCCACCACCTCCCTGGGCAGCCCATTCCAGTGCCTGATAACATTTCCAGAGCCGGAATTTTTCCTGCTACCTAACCTAAACCTCCCCTGGTGCAATTTGAGGACATTCCCCTTAGTCCTATTGTTGGTCACACAGGAGAAAAGTCCAACCCCCCACCTCACCACAGACTCCTTTCAGGGATATGCAGAGAGCTATAAAGATCTCCACTGAGCCTCCTCCAGCTAAACAATCCTATTCCCTCAGCCAATTGTTTAGAGCAGGGCTACGGCAAAACAGGAGATGGTGCAGTAGAACATCAGGACTGAGGGGGAGAATGTGAAGACAGGAAGAAGCAGATATTCTTATTCGATCCTAACATGTATAGTTCTGGGATCCTGAGTTCTTTAAAGGACATAAGCATTGTTTTTAACCCTGCTGGTATTAAAGCAGATGGTAGAGTTCCTCCTGACTTAACTGGGTACCCGATTAGACTAGAGTTACAAATTATTTGGGCAGTAATGTGGATTAAGATCTTTCCTATTCATTTGGCTTCAATGTTTGCCATCTTTGCACGGTGCATACATACACATACATATGTCTGTGTATACATATTTACCACATGCATATATATTCAAGGGCTGCTCCAAAAGCATTGCATCCCATTTTATTATGTTGGCCCTTGATGTCAGAGGCAGATGTTTTTGGTAGGGCAGTAGATTTTGAACCTTCCCACCAATATCCCATTTCACGTTGCTGCTGTGCGACAGATGGCAGCAGAGGGGCAGTCTGACAGAATGGCATCTGACATGGACATGTGGATAGAGCAAAGGTGTGTCACTGAATTCCTCCATGCAGAAAAAAAAATGGAACCCACTGACATTCATCAGTGCCTTCTGAAAGTTTCTCAAGACCAAACAGTGGGTGAGAGCAGAGTGAGGTGGTGGGTGGTGTGTTTCAGCCGTGGCAACAGCAACAGATTGTTACAAGCATGGCATACAGGCTCTTGTTCATCACTGGTGAAAATGCATAGCTAATGGTGATGACAGTGTTGAAAAATAGTGTTCTGTAGCTGAGTACTTGCTCTATCAAGCAGTGATTTTGTGCTCTTTGTATCTGTTGTAGTTCCATGGAAATAAAACAAGCATTACTTTCAGAGCAAGCTATATATATACGGTTTTGTAAGTTTTACTTTCTAGTCAAAGAATGTTTGCAGTGACATCCATTTAACTTTTCTGAGATCCACTGCCTAAGAACATTGCAAAATATGATGCTGGTGTGACTCTGGTTATGATAATGAAGAACTGTGTACCAGCAGGGAACATGCTATATTTCTTAGCTGTTCATTTCAGAGCTACAAACATATGATTTTCTTTTAAGAGAACAGAGTCTTCTTGTACAGAAAATTGGTCTTTCATTGTACAGAAAATATCAGTGTTAGCCAGTCACCACTGAAAACACATTTCATACTGTATGGTTTCAGTGACAAACTGCTACTTTTCTGGGCTATATTTTTATATGGTTATGTTCACATTATATATTATTTTTATTTCAATGATTTTCAGAAGAGTTGCAGTGCATGCAAAAGTTTCTCTGCCCCAAGTCTCACCAAAGCAGCAAGAAGAGCTGTGTATAAAGAGCTGTAAAGATCCTGCTTGTAGGGAAGGATCAATTGCACAAGATCTGGAAACAGGAAATCTGAGCTTTCCTCCTATCTCTGCTTGAAAGCTAGTGTGCAGTTCTGTTCTCCCATATTTAACACATGTACCATACTTGTTTACAGTAGCTCATCTAGTTAGAAGGATTTGTTTTGCTATGATAATTGGTAATTATAGAAGCCACCTTCAAGTAAATTGTTCAAAAGCTATTGAGTTGTATGGCATATTTCCCCTTGTGTATGCATTTTCCTTTCCACTTATTGAAAAAAAATGTGATACCAAATCCTTGGTTTAAGAAAAAAAAAACAATGACTTTTCAGAGAGCTGTTGCCTGAGCTTAGAACAAATTTGATTTTTGTGATTCAATTTTTTGGAGCTGGGATGAATCCAAATTGGAGGAAGGGATCTGAGTGGCCTGACCTTAATACAGCAAATAGTATTTCAGGGTCTTAAGCTCCTGCCCCATGTGCAACTTTCCAGCAACAAGTTATTTAAAAGAGTTTAAAAAAAAAAAAAAAAAAGAAGAAGAAGAAGAAAAAAACCTTTAAATTTTGGCATTGAAACAGGAAATATGTGAACCTGTCACAGTAAGCAGTCTCAAAGGCCAAGCTGCTTTGCAGGAGCTAATTAACCTTAGGAAATAATTACCCAAATATGCAAATGTTGTTTAGATAATTCCATGTGTTATCAACTCAGGTAGTCCATCATAACTGCAGACCTTGCAATGTCTAGGTGTTAGAATCTGGCATAGTTGATAAGGCTTGGGTTGCTGCATCACTTCAGCTTGGTATTTAACAATTAATGACTGTGATATTACATTAGTAAATTCAACCTGTTTTTTGAAAGCAACATAACATAACACTGTATTCACTGTATGCACACTGCTTATCAGTGTATTCCTAATGGCTCTAGCCATTAAAATGTTACATACCTTTCAACTCTTAGAGCTAGCAGTACTGGGGGAAATGACAACCCGAAATATGAATTGCGAGAGAATTTACCCACAACCATTTGTTTTGTTTCACAGCTCCTAAACTATTACAGGGAGAATTTTAAAGGTGCAAGTCAGTTTTTTCCAAACAAAACCTTTTTTTTTTTTTCTTTTTAAGTGAGATTAGGAGCTGCATTGTATGGAAGAGTGTTTCAGTTAGCATTTTGTAAGAGCCAAGACAAAATAGGAATGAGTTACTGAACAGAAGCAAGAGACAGACAGCCAAAAATGAACACAAAGGTAACAAAGAAAAGTCTCGGAAGACAAGAAGCCCAAAGCACAGAATATTTATATGTGGACAAAAGGGCAGGGCTCTTCCATTGCCCTTAACCAGCAAACTGTTGTGGGCAGTGCGATATGTGGGGCAAGGGAGGAATGGGGGAATGTGCTCACTTGCCAGCATGCCCAGGTCCCTGCAAGCCATCCCGGCTGTGCAGGTCGGAGCAACCCAGGACTCTGCTCACCCTGCCAGAGCTCCAGGGAGCGCAGCTTCCTCCCTGCCTCCATCTGTTGCTTCAGGCAACTTGCGGCTGTGGAAGAGGTTGTGGCCCTGGGATATTAAGTGGCTTCATATAGATGAGGAACATGAATTTATTAATCATTGTCATATTATTTGTGTAGACTGTGCTATTAAACTATTTGATTAAACTTTTGATATTAAAATGAAAAGCTCCGTATTAACCATTTATGATCATTTTTTGAGTGATTGCTATTTGGTTTAAATAGCGATGAATTTTCTATACTTAGCTAATAGGCAGTGTTTAAAAAATACAGCAAAAATTAAAAAGGCCTTTTATCGCTAGAAAAAGGCGTCTGCTCTTAAGGTAGTGTTTATAAAAACTCATTTCTACCACATGAAGCAAATTTTCACTCTGTTTGCAAAGACTTGATGATAATTTCTCACTGAAAAGGAACATATTCATGTGGTGAGAACATCTTTTTAAGTAGCCTGATCATTAACTGGGCCAAGACTATGTGGCTACTTGCATTCTATATTATTTTTATGAATGCCACACTTACATCTAGTTTTCAGTAACATGTTCCTCCTCTAGCCTTCATGAAGGGGAATAAATACAATATAAGCAACCTGAAATACCTTGGCAATACTTAAGTGATTTTAACTCCTTTTATCTCTGAGGTAATCTTCAGTGGATTTTGCTGCGTGCATGTGTGACAGGCGTTCAATATCTAATAGTCTCCATAGTGTTGGTAGTCACCAGTGGCAAATGAGGTATATTCATTCTAATCTTAGCAGTAAAAAGGATTGAAATATAATAGTTATTAAGAAAAAGACATGGACATCTTTTCATTTATTAGTGAGTTAAAGGGTAAATCTTTTCTGATAATATTCCATTTAAAATGGAGCCATGTAAGATTTTTCATGATGTGCAAAGCTTCTGCCTCCCATGCTCCATTCACCACCTGAGGAAGCCCAGGTGCAGGAGTCGAGTCAGGGCACCAGATCCGCAGCAGCCTGACAGCTGTGTGTTTTAAGGTTACTTTGCACTGGTTATCCATCACACAGAGGCCTTCTTTCTAATAAGGTTCTTAATATTTTTTTACTTTTACATCTTCTTGTACATATCAAGGGAAAGAATTTCAGAGTGATGAGGACCCACAGCCATGACTTCCACAGCTCCGAAAAAATCAAATTAGTTATTTAGACATAGAATTATTAGTTGCAGAAAAGTGACTTCTAGCAGCTGGCAATCCAAGTTCAGCTATCCTAGCGCCTTTCCACCTCAATCTGTTTCACAAATGAGAATGCATTAAGCCTCATCAGCCTTCTGAGGTACATAACATGATTTCTCCATTCCTTTTTGTAAAATCATACAGATAATTATGCAGAGCACAGCCAAGAGGCCCCAGGTTTATGAAATCATTCAACAAAGTGGTATATAAGTGCATTGTATTTAGCTGCACTGAAAAATAAGGAAAGCAACAGCTGCCTGGAACTGTCACCTTCATACTGAAACTGCAGTATTCAGCATCATAATTTAACCAAGGCCAGGCAGGCGCGGTTAATCCCCAGGTTCTAACAGACCTAAAGCAATTCAGAATCCTAAGGAGACTTGCAGTACCCCACAGTCTACTGTGCCCACTTACATGGCCAGATGTTTCTTGTATGGACACGGCACTGGTTTATTCTCCATCCAACTTGTTTAAAATAGTGGCTTGCTACAAGGAAAAAAATAAGCAGATGCCACAAAGAAAGGGCTTTTCTTTTAAACATTCACTGTTCCTCTGAGCTCCATCCTTCACATACTTCTGCCCCTTACCATGTGTAGTTTGGCAGAGTAAGTACACCACTACAGCTTATCCTGCCATTTTATTTATTTTTTTTCTTTCACCAGTAACAAAAGGATGTGTGGTTACAGTCTATAAGTAACTAATTCCAGTTCATTTATTTTTGTTTTTTATAAGGTTCTGTTGAGTCTTTGTACTGGACTGTGAAGCTGTGCAGTTAATGATCTGGTTTACTTGACCACTGGTTATGCTTTAATTGATGCAAGCTTTTCAGGCTGAATTTTTGAGTCCTTTAGAAGCTTCTTGCTGCTGTCTTAGTCTTGTGGAAATCCAGAAAAGGTGTGCTTCTCCTAACGGCAGCACAGAGAAGAGTAATTACAGAATGCGTGAAAATACAAAGTTAACCACAAATAGCCTTTTTTTTTTTTTCTTAGAGTATTAAACCTACACAAAAACTGCTCTTATAGGAATTCATCATAACATTAAAAAAAAAAAAAAAGAAAGAAAGAAAGAAAAAAAAAACAGATCTCTTCTTCAAATTTACCTAAAGTAAATATTTTAGTTAAATCGGTCATCTAGAAATTCTCCCAATGTTCTCATGTGCCTTTTCCTTATGTATCATAATTAGAATACATCCCTTTTCCTTAAGAAACTCCCATCCAAGGTATTCTTCAGCTTCATCTTAATAACTATCCTGCCAATCATATCTTCCATATGAAATTCTTTTGGAAAATGTACCTCTTTCCTCATGAAAGGAGGGCTCTTTACCTCCTTCTTCTATCTTTACAATGAAATCTCAAATTCTCGTTGAAAGAAAATAAGCCTTTTCTAGTGTTGAGGTGGTTTATGGTAGTTAATACAAATTTATTTAAAACTCTGCCATAGTCAGTCAAGTGAAGAATCTGTCCAGAATTAAGATGAATACCTTTAGTGCTTTTTGACAAATATGACTGCAATGTTGCAATCTCTACAAACTTGGGGAGGGGGAAAAAAATTAAGTGCATGTCTGTTTGTAATGCATTGGGTCCAGATCCATGAGGATTTGTAACTATCTCATTCTCATTTAGGATAGTAAACTAGGCATGAAAATAGAAGTAAAAGCCTACATCCACCAAGTTATTTAGTTGTCTGGCTTCTCACTCATGTTCGACAACCGTAAGAGATTAAATTCCCAAAATTGTATTTTAGAGTGAGACTAAGACTTCAGTGTTCTTTAAAAAGTTACAGTTGTTCATACTATGTAATTATCACTTTAATTCCAGTGGCTTTTGCTGGTTTGTACTTTATTTTCCCCAAGGAAATGGGGCTTATATGATCTGTCAGTGTCTTCTGGTGATATGAAGGCACTGGTGGAGAAGAGCAAAGGGATGCAAATATTAGGAAATTACATGACCTTCACTAAGCAGCTCTTCCTGGCGCAAAAGCTCTGGAGCTGGAAAATGTCTGCAGTGTTGTGCTACAGAGGTGAGAAATCCTGGTGGGAGGCAGGAACTAGCAGCACATCGAACTCATGCCACCTGAGACTAGACAAATTTGAAGTGATGCCACAGACAGCCTGATAAAGAAGTAAAATATAGAGGAGTAAAGGGCTTTATGGTAGTCCCAAAGGTAGAGGTGGCAGTGCACATCCCCACATGTTTGAGGATAGTGCACTAAAATCAGCACAAATGATTACAGTGGCTCTTTGACTGACATCCATAGGTAATTGTTCAGTAACAAAAAACGACCCCCCCTACATACAAGGAAATCTGAAATAATGGCTAATATGTAAGCAGTCAAGACGTGGTTTATCTGCCCTGTATCTCACAGTCTGCAGTTTCAAAACAAATAAAAATAGCATTTCAAAGAGTAGCTGCAAATACCACAGTTTTAATCTTTGGCAAATTTCCACTGGAGCATAAAATGAAAAAATTCTAAGACTGAAATTATATTTATCTTGTTCATACTCGTTTTTATTTGTTTTATCACACTAAGACTTAACTACTTTAAACAAACCATCAGTGAGCAAATATTTGACAAAGAGTTGTCAAAAGAATGAAAACCAGAGCAGTGGCTCATAATTTCTTTGAATGCCTCTGTTTAGCTGAATTGCCATCATGGTATTTAGACAAAATTTTGCAGATGCATAATTTTTGTTGTATTTATTAAAATAAGTAGCAATAAAACAACAGCTCTACTGCATTTAAATTGCAATCTCGGATTTCTTTTATTTAGACAAATGAATCCGCTCATTTTCTGACACTAGAGTATTATTAGTTTGGATTTTGTTCTAACGATACATTTTAGCATATAGGAAAGCTTTACTTTTAGACAGAATTGCCAGTTGCTTACAGGTAATCGGTGCAAATGTAATTTTTTTTTCTGCAGGATAATGGATCTCCGGAAGAACATACAATTTATGTTTGGGACCATTTTATTTCCCAGTCAGCAGCAGAGAACGTGTTTTTTGTTGCTCACAGTTACGGTGGACTTGCATTTTTAGAGCTGGTGAGTATGCCTTCTTCATTGCCTTCTTTCCTGAGGTCTTTCACGGATTTCCAAATTATTTCTTATTTTCTTTTTCAAACAGCACTTTAGGAACAGCTTTGACCAGTGTTCACATACAGGTCTGCAAGCTTTTCTTTGAATCTCGAAGGTCACTGCATGAACCTCTGTCACTGAGTTAGACAGGAGGTTCCACGTATCCACTAACCTGAAAAACTGTGGGAAAACAAAACTCACTGAATCCTCCTTTTTCAGATCATGTAGTAAAAGGTAGGACTCAGCAAGTTTCTGGTCTTAGGTTAGAGGGGCTGGAGGTCAAGACTAGGTACAGATAACAATTTAATGCTAAGCCATAATTAATAGATGCACATTCTTCTATGCAGCTGAATGTGAGGAGAGATTTGGAGGTTTACCCAATTTTGTAGTTTTTCCACAGATGAGTACAGAGTCTGCTGGAAAGACTTGTTTCAGTTTAGTTAGCTCTGGATAAACCCTGCTGCGATTTAAGCTGAGAAGGACTCTGATCAGTCTAAAGCGTCCTTACCCTTGATTTTAGGACTGCTGAAGATCCATCCTTTTAGTCAAGTGTTTTGTCTTTTTTTTTTGTCTAATCTCTACAAGGCAGATTTGTTCATCCTGTCTAATATAGAAAGAATTCACCTGGTCAGTTTATCATGCTTGTATAAAATAATGTAGCTGTGGTCATATCATTGAATTTTAAAATACCGATGTAATCAGGGCGTGCTTTATTGAAGAAATTTTAAAAAGCTCTGTTTCTACACTAAAGAAGTGCATTAGTTTTATAGACACAGGAATTAGCTGATATATATGTACAACTTTTATCTACAAAATATTCGTGGAATCATAGAATGGGTTGTGTTGGAAGGGACCTTTATCTAGTCCCAGCCCCCCTGCTACAGGCAGGAACACCTCACACCAGACCAGGCTGCTCAAAGCCCCATCCTGCATGGCTTTGAATGCCTCCAGGGAGGGGTACTCACAATCTCACTGGACAACCTGTTTCAGTGTCTCACCAGCTTCACAGTAAAGAATTTCTTCCTAATATCTAGTCTGAATCTACCCTCTTCCAGTTTAAAGCCATTTCCCCTCATCCTGTTGTTTATCCTTATAACAAGTAGGCCTCCTTCAGGTACTGGAAGGCCTCTGTAAGGTTCCCCCTAAAAGCTTCCTCTTCTCTAGGCTGAAAAGCCCCAGCACTCTCAGCCTGTCCCCATAGGGGAGGTGCTCCAGCCCTCTGATCATCTTCATGGCCCATATTACTTTAATCTAACTTAAGGATAGTAAAAGTAGTTCCTGCCTGAATGTAAGATAAATGCTTTAGTTATGAAAAAGCATGCTGAGCATTTGAGTTTTATTCTTGTGCTACTCTAAGCAGTTCTAGGTATGAAGAATTCAGAGAGGTAATACTGCTATTAGTTTAAGAATTTTAGACTTTAATTAACTCTTCCTAGAAATTAAGGAGGCTTTGATTTTTAACGTCTTTCCTGAAGGATGTTTTTAAAACTAAAGAGTATAACATGTATAGATTTGAAACTTGAGAACAGTTCTGCTGATCACTTTCCACAGGTATTTTATTACCATGCTCTCTCAAAAATAAATTTTTAGAGACCAGATGAGTGAAGATGAATAACTCCTTCACTAACCATAACTCTGGGCATCAGTTTTTTTAAGCTTGCTGTATTGTGCATGGCTGTTGCTCCTCAGACACCATGGAGGGCAGGAAGAATCTGTTCTGCTATCTTCTCTTTCCTAAGCTGTGATTTTAAGCTGACATGTGTTTCAACCTAGGTTATTCTGATGTGCCTTATCTTTCGAAAATGAGATGTTAGCAGAGTTTTTTTAGACTTTGTGAAGCCATGTTGTGTAGGTGCCTGGACACCTACAGATACATACAGTTAACATAAGGCAGAAAGAAAAAATGACTGGAGACCTTTCTCACCATTTCCCAAACAAAGCGCTTCTTTGAAGGAGGCTTGGAGAGCTAGCGGGCAGAGTTTTTCCATCACACTTCAGTCAGTGGCTTGAGGTGGCATGGGTAACAGATGACCAACGTGTCATTCCCATTTTGCCTGTTTCTCTTGTCACACTGGTGGATATTTCTCCACTTTTGTTCTACTTTAATATGAAGCACACAGATGTTTCAGAACAAGACTTGACTTCTGACCTTGGGGCTTCCAGGGTCAGGGTGCTCAGGGCCTGTGAAATTATCACAAGCTGAGCTAAAGTTTTTATCCATCACAGGAAGTAACCAGTAAGTAAGAAGTTAAAAAGGATCTTTGTCAGAGAGACAAGATGGTCTCAGTAAGGGTCAGCTTCTGTAGTCTGCTGTCTCTGCAGGAGATACATGCCTGAGAGGAAGAATATAATATATAACCATTGGCACATTACATATCTGTCATGCAAAACTAGACCTGAGAAGTATATTTAAACTACCCCAATTCTTTTTTAAAATATTCAAAGGATATTAACACCTGGTTCTGGTAGAAGTAGTTTGAAGTCTGTCTTCCACTGAAGGAAGTTTAATAAAATAACATATACACTGAGCCAGAGGTGAGGTATAAGTGAAAAAAAAATCTTGAACTATTTTTTTCACAGTATTAGTTTGCAAGATTTTATTTTGTTACGCTCTCCTTTCTCTTCAACTTTATATCCATATGAGATTTTGTAATTGGGATAAAAACAAAACAAAACAACAAAAGAAGAAGAAATGGAGCAGCAAATATGTATCCGTTCACTTTCTCTCGTGCTTTGTTGGGGCTAGATGCCAGGGATAGTATAGCAGCTGTGCACCATGTAGCAGCCACATCACACCTACACTTGCTGTACAAGGATCCTGGGTCAAACAATCCATAGAAGTGCGTCTTAGAGAAGTTATGGAGACCCTTTGCATAGCTGCTCCACTCCTCTTACAGGAGAGTCTTGTGAGGCATATGGGTTTAATTTGGAGCAGAGGTTTATGCCTGGGCCCTTTGCACTTGATTGTGCCTTCAGGGAGAAAGAAAACAAGCCAGAAAGACAGCAAAGTTTTGATTCATTGATTCGTTGAGTTTTCAGTGAATCTTTTAAACTCGTTTTGCATGTTTGGTGCTGCTAGATCTGTCCCAATTGTTTAAAATTGTCTTAATCACCGGAGAGCTCAAGTTCATCACTTCCTCATTATGTAAGGCACTTGATACAAAACTGACACATTCATGTTAAACAGAGAAGAAACCTGATATGAGGCAGTGTCTTATTAATGGAGTTCAGTAGGATGGTATGGGCAAAGCAAGGCAGACCTGCTGTTCTTGAGCAGCACAGGAAAACTTTCAGCCTTGTCAGGGCAGAAAAAAGTCCAGGCTCTCCTTTCTGTGCAGTTTCTAGGGGAAATGATACATAAAAAGCAGCTCAGCACTACTTCTCCCCTACTTGTTAGGTTCTCCACATCCAGCGCTGGGATGCAGGCACCCACCACTCCCATTTGATAAAGAAACCAAATTCGTAACAGAGTAACTGACCAGCAGTGGCAAAGTCAGTAAAAAAAAAGGAGAAGCATTTTTGTTTATTCCTAGAAAATGGTCTTAGCTTTGAATTTGATCTCACAGCAGAAGTCAAACTGTGGTTTGGAAGTCCTTTATTAAACAAGCCAGTAATACTTGTCTGCAATTTTTAAATATATGCCACATCTAATATTTCAGTAGGTATTTGCAGCTTTTTGTTTTCATGTCTGTGACAACGAGATGTTAAGAAAAGCAGCACAGATCTGTAACATCGTAAGTGAATGCGCAGAAACTGCTATGCAGTTACTGCAGTGTAGGCACACATATTCTTTACCGTACTGAGTCGTAGACTACTGGGGAAATAATTGAAAGTGATTGAACATGTGTGGGAAGTAAAGTTCCACCAATAAATGTAGTTAGTTATATTGTTTATGGCTTGAATTACAAATGCTAATTATAAACCATATGCTAAAATGTATCTTTATGTTTAGTAATTAAAACTGTGTGTAATTCTGGTTTGAAATTAAATGTACATATAATAATATCTAAATGTAAATTATTTTTTAAATGCAGAGCACTAAAAATAGTTGTGGGGGTCACTGTGTTGCGCTAATTACTGATTTTTAAAATCTCAAAACATGATTCATGAACACACCTCGTCTTCTTACTTCCCCAGCCAGTGTAGTCAGGGATTTATTTTCAGAAGCAGCTTGATGTAGTTGATGGTAAATCGTGGAACTTTCCCAACTCCTGGCTTATAATAATTTTCTGAAATTTAACAGAAACTGAGAATTTCAAGTTGATGGAGTCAATTTTATATTTAGTTTACAGAAAATAAAGTTTCTGGTACAACGCCTCCTGTGAGTTTTTCTGCCAAATTTTGCAGGTTTACAATTATTTCACTTTTAAAAGAATGTTTTCCCTTATCACTGCCTGCCTGAAGGACCCTTACAGAAGGAGAGCAGAAGATAAACTGTGCACCAATGCTTACCTGAGTCTTGTGACCATCCACTGCACATCTAATTACAATACTAAGTCTTGTGTCGTTATAGAGGTGGAAGGAAGTGGTGGTCCTAGAATGCTGGATGATATTTAAAACTATCTGTGTTTGTCATTACACAAAACACTCATGACAACTACTCATTTCAGAATCACGAGAACTGTTAAATCTAAGCTTTCAAAGTTGTCAGTTAGGTAGTCGGTATCATGGGATCTAAAAAAAGCCCTGTATAAAAAAAATGCCTTGTATATTCTGGAGACCTTAGGCTTTGCTTCTCGATGGGTTTACTCAGCACCTACAGATCCAGAAGTGTACCTTTTTGGTTCCGCAGTAACTCTGTCACTGTGGTTAAATGATATCTTTAAGAGAAAAAAATGCCAAATGTCACAATAATCGCGACAAAATTATGAAAATCAGCACTGTTATCCCCAGCTTTCAGCATTCACTTTAAAATGCAAAGTAAATGTGATATTATTAAATAAAAAGAAGGAAAGTATGTTCATTGTCTTTGAGTAAATGAGAGACTATTCACTGGCCAGCTAAACTGTTGGATCACACGAAGGTGTACTTAGAAGTCTGCCTGAATGTGGGGCTGTGTGTGTATTTTTAAGCAGCTTTGTTAAAGTGAGTGCCCTTAAAACACACACTGTTCAATTACTGCACCCACTGTAGTGTGCTAATTCCATCAAAATCAGCCAATTTTGTCAATTTAAAATAATTTTAGTCTCATCATTTTGAGAAATGGCCTGCAATGCACTGCCACTTTGTTTTGTTGTATTGTGCTAAGTACAGTGAGGAGACCTGACCCTAGCTAGAGATAATAGGTGTTGTAACGATAGCGATGATAAATGGACACCTGCTGAACTACCTGGGAGTCTCTGTGGCTGCACCACTGTTCTGGCACAAGCAAAAGTCAGTTTAAGAGCCTTAATGACTTGGCTGTGAACCTGTCATTAGCTTTTCATTAATTTAATTTTCTGAAATTTGAGATGGAATCATTTGTTTATTCAGATTATTAGTTATATTATTTTTATATAAATTTATTTACTTATTTACTTAGTGACGTTTGGGTCAAGAACTGATAAGCATTTATTGGATATTATTTATATGTAACTCTTAGTACCCCATCCTGACCTACCAAATTGAAATAGATCTGCTGATATGTGACAGTAATAATACAACACCTGTAATGGCCAAGAGTATGGAAGAGAGAGGAGTCGAGAAGCAAATCTGGACACCAAGATCCATATTGGAAGAAACATTGTTATTTTAGATATACTTTGTGAATAGATAAAGGTTTGTCTGAAAAGGGACAAACAAGAAATGATGGTGAACACTGAGGCCTAATGAAGGAAAATCAGTGAATTTTGTAAAAAGAGCTGAGCAAGAATAAGGTTGCTAGCAGTCACCAAGGTTTGGTGGGTCCTTCTGGATTTGTGTTGCTGATTGTCACAAAAAGTAAGTGTGCAGTAATGGAACTGGCTCATGGCATAAAGTAGTGAAGTTACCATTAATACTCAGGATTAGAATTTCTATAGTAAGAGAAATTACATGAAATAAACTTCTAAATGCATTCAACAGCTAGCCATCTGAATGCATGTATAAACTGTGATTCCATCAATAGAAAACAGCAAAGAAGGAGAAACACTTGGACTTAATCAGCAAGAGCTGTAAGTGAATGCCCTGTTAAAGCAATAGAGGAGGCAAATGTGATCCTGTGATTTGTTCTCTCTTTCTATCAGAGGAAGAGAAATATTAATGCTGGCCAGCATGCTGGTGAGATTTATCTCAGATAATTTGAGGCAATTCCGATTACCCACACTCAGGAAGATTAATTCCGGCTGGAAGAGACACAGAGAAGAAGTGTCAGCATGCTCAGAGCGATGGAGAACCCATTTCACTAGAAAAGATGAAGAACTCAATCGTGTGATGTGATACAGTGCCACATGGATGTCTTACCGGCCCTGAGCACCAGGATCAATACTGTCGTAGAAACCACACACACACCATAAGTGCTGTGTAACTAGCTAGTGCTTTTACATTAACTTTGGAAGCTTCTCAAAAAAAAAACTAGGTTAAAGTGCCTAAACTGTGTTCTGCTACATGAGACTTTAAAAAAGCAAATCTTGTTTAACCCAGCAAAGGAAAGCTTAGAGGGATTGATAGCACTCTTTAAATATATCAGGAGAGTAAACAGCAGGGAGATAGAGCCATTTAAGCCAAAGAACAATGTTGGCACAGGAACAAATGGATTAAAAGTGGCCATGAATAAATTTAGGGTAGAATTAGGTCTCTCACCATTAGATCAGGAAGGCCTATTTGGGAACAAGAGGACTGGGGCAAAACTCCTACATAGCTAGACCCACATGTGAGAAGAATTATGTGCGTAATTGACTGGGACAGTCAGGCCTTGATCTGACCCAGGAGTCTATGTTCTTGTGAAAGCAAGCGTGTGCAGGTGGCTATTTACAGCTGCAAACAATTGGACCCACTTTGGATTAATTTTTCTACAGATGGTGCCTCTCTGGCTCCAGGCTCACTCCATGGCCAAATTTCCCACCTCAAACTCACAAAATGCTGAGTTTGATCCAAAACCAGATCAACCCCCTTAAACACCAGTGTTGGCAAACAACTTTTTTTGTGTGTTTTTTTTTTTTCTCCTCATTTGTTTCTGCACATAGTGGACTTGTTTTTCCCAATGCTTTTTGAAATGTGTAAGTTTCAGTAGAAAGCAGCAAGGATTGCAGATTCAGTTGTGAGTGGTTACAGTAGTGAGCAAATGAAATGGATTTATCAAAAAGCACTGGAATATCTTAATAAGTGTTACTGCCTGCTCTATTGATTGAAACTTCTTATTGTGTTTGGCTGATAGACACACAGATGTATATGTATGTTTGCATATTCTTTGCCCTCTTTAATGTAGAGCGCATAAACATTTTAGACAACTGTTGAGTCTTCCTCTTTCAGCCTAAGTAATTAAGCTAACAATATGCACTGATATCATTATTTCCCATGCTACCATGCTACCATGTATCATTATCCATTTGCATTGTGTTGGCAGTCACATATTAGTGTCTCATCCTGAAGATTTTGCACCCTCGATGGTCTTAACGGGAGGAGGCAAAGGAATGATGAACAGTTGCCAAGTAGAGGCTCAGAGTACCACAGCTGCATTTTCTCTTTACCTTTTTTGTTTGGTCTAGATGCTGTGTATGCATCCAGTTTTCTAGTTCAACCCCAACCCTCTCAGCTTTGATACTAGATGTCAGGAGATGATCACTGTAACAAAATCACAGCATCTCCCATAAAAACTTGTTGTGCTGCCACCTCCAGAGCAGGTCTCAAGTTTTGAATATTCATCCCTACTCATTCCTTTTCTCTGGATAACTTTCTCAGCCTCATTACTTTTTTCTTCATCTTAATCATTTTCTAATTTAATATCTCATGCTTCACTCAGCTCCGTCCATGGTCTGCAGGCTAGCAGTATATATGCCCCATCCCTGCTTCTTCCAAAAGAAGGGCAGTGTTGCATGGCCCAGAACGATGCACTGAATGCTAATTGCCTGCACCACCCATCATTACTCTACACCTCATTGGCCATTTCATATTAATTTTCTAGTTTGACACCGGAGTTGGAAGGCTAATTATAAAATGTATGAATACAGAAGAAGGGTAAAAGAGTTAGTTGGAAGTTGATTTATTTGGAATATATGGTCGTTGTTGTAGGTAAAGGGCAAAACACTTTCTGCATTTCCCGACAATGACTTTTTTAGAGACATGTGATCTCAGTGGTTACATATGTTAATAATTTCTTTGCATTATCTTACATTCAGTACACTACACAGTGAGCTGTTTATTTTTGATTCTGGTATGAAGAACTTTCTGATCTTTCTCGGTTGTCTTCGTACTTCCATCCCCTCCTGTCTGTAGTTGCCCGGTGATTTATATAAAACTAGGTCTTTTCTTTCTTTTTACTTTCCTTGCATTCCTTTCTAAATTTGTATTCTTTGTCAACATTTCTCTTGCAGGTTGCTGAGAATTGAGCTCTGTATTGTAAGTGTAGTTACAACAGTTACAGTCAGCTAAAGGCAAACTTCAGCACTGTTGTTCTGTGCAACATGTTGGTCAACGCAGCCAACACAATACTAGATTCTTTTTGCAAAGTTGCTTTGAATATGATACCCACTAATGCTCACAGTTCCCTCATAGTATTTTAGTGTCCTCAACTGTATTATATCTTGTTCTTCCAAATTACATTTACCTACCCTTGCTATACAAGGTGACAAACTAGATTGTCATAATGATCCCTTCTGTGCTGTAAGTCTGTGAATCTTGGAAGCTAGTTTGGAAGCTAGTTTTTATATTTCTTTCATGCCTAGCTTCTCTTGGCAGTTTCTCCCACTTTAGTGTCACCTGCAAATGTAATTAATTCCATATCATTAATGAAGATGTTAAGTAAAGCCATATTTGGCATCCATTCTTATATCTGACTCAAAACTTCCTTCTGGCTTTATAAATTTCTTTGTATTAGAATCCTTTCCTCCCTCTGTTTTATCTGTTTTAAATACTGTGAAACAGCTCACTTAACAGTTTACTTTTCATTTCAAATTTAGCTTAAAAAAAAATTTAGTTTAAAAAAAATTAAAAAAGCCAAAAGCACAAAACCCTGTTGAAAGAATATGTGGTTCATCCTTTCAGTTGTCAGCACTGACTTCAGCCCTTGAGCCTGTCAAAGCTAACATGATGATGTCTGTGTGAAATCAAAGTGTGTAGTAGACTGTTGATGCAAGAAGTTAACTCCCTACGCTGAGGGAAACTCATTCTTATCAGTTGTTTGCCTGGCCATTAACTTCCTCTCTGGTGGCCTCAGCTTCCTGGAGTTACAAACTGCAATGTCTATGTTTGCACCTGTGTAGAAGTGCTTTCTGTTTGAACCATCTCACACTCATCGTGATCTTTCAGACTTGGGGGAAACCCACCAACTCTAGTAGGTGTGCCTTATCTCCAGTTCTCTGATGTAAAAGATGTGAGCTCAAAGGCCAGGCTGGATGTGGCTTTGGGCAGACTGGTCTAGTGTTTGGTGACCCTGCACATAGCAGGGGGATTGAAACTAGATGGTCATTATGGTCCCGTTCATCCCAGGTCATTCTATGATTCTGTGATTCTATGATTGGCTTCCACATATTCCTATGCAATAATATACCCATACAATCCATCCTGCTGAGTTCCATTGCATAAATAAAAAGTCCCATCTCCTTTTTTCCAGTTCACTGCCCTGTTAATTACAGGTTTATTATGGGCTTGCTCATGCAGTTCAGGTTGAACTTGTTAATTTCCCTTGCAAAGTCTTCTGTGAGTGCACATCTTTTTTGTATCATTTAATCAACCAATTTCTGTCTCTGATCACAGCATACAGCACTTTGCTGTGCTATATACTGTGGTTCAGAAGAGGTTAATACTAAAGTGTATAGATCATATGACATCATCACAGTCTGAGGGGACAGCGGTTCTTAAATGAGTGTATGGACATTGATAAGAATAGCAGAAGTTTTTTATTTGTTTACATGATAGGGAAAGTAGGTAATCACATATATTATTCCCTGACAGCTTTTGTGGTGCATTTAGTTTTTATATGAAATATTAGACTGTTTTAAATACTGGATTTTTTTTTTTTAATGGGAAAAAAAAAAATGTCTTACTGTTATTTCATATTTTCCCATTTCTGTGACAGGATCTTATGGCAATTAGACTACACAAGTGTATTGCGTTACTGTTAATTTAAATGTTAATTATGGTGAAAAGTATACGTATGGCTTTTGTGTGAAACAGTAGAGATTTTATAAGACTTTAAGACCCGGTTTAGTGGATCAACCAAGGGAACTGCAAGTTAATAATATATTAGGCATTGCAAATCCACATGGAGTAAAAGGAATCCAAACATACTTCTGGTGAAGGGAACTCTCACACTGTGGCACTGTAAGAAGCAGATGAAATTTGCATTTTATCCTAGAACTTTCCTGTCTTTAATCTAGTGAAGATACGTTATGTAGCTTTTTCAGTATATTAGTGAAGTGTTTTAATATTAATAATAGCATAAGAACCAGTGTTTAAATGTTAAAATAATCCTATTTAAGGGCTTTACTTTAATATGATACCAAGTAAAAATATGTAAGTAGATTTTGCTCATGTATTTATTGAGAAAATTGTGCTTTTAGTGCCACAGAACTGAACTGAGACATAGAATCAAAACACAAGAGTAAATTTTCCTCACAAATACAAGAAAAGTAAATACTTTAAATAGTTATGTTTTCTTTTTCTTTTCTTTTTTTTTTTCCTGTTTTTTTTTTGTTTTGTTGTTTTGTTGTTTTTTTTTTTCCATTTTCCAAGGCAAACTAAGTGTAATAGTAAATCCCACCTGTGCCATATCAGGACACAAAGTGTGTAAGGTTTCTGATTGATTAAGCCACGCCATTTTATCTTCTTGTCAATACCTAGATTATATTTTATTCTAGGGTTGCAGAAGCTGTTTGAAAGGAGCACTGTACCCATGTGCTATGAAGGTTGGAGCAGTTAGTGATCTTTAAAAGCAGAGATTTCAAGGCAAAAATTTTTTGTAGCTATCTTTGCCTCTCCCCTCTCCCTTTTCATAGGAACAAATGATGAATTATGCCTAGGAAACCATTCTTTGCAGTTCTCCATAAGAAAGCTAATTATTTAAGTATTTTTTACGTACCAAGTCACCACCTATTACAGCAAGTAGTTGGTGAACCGGCACATTCCTGTGGTCATGAATATTGCTTTGTGCACCTTACCAAGTTTTAATTCCATTTTCCAGGGCTTTTGAAGTATTGGTGTTGTATCTGCCTTTGTGTTTTCTCCTGTTCCTTTAAAATACAGTCTTATATAGGTGAAGATGGAAAAATAATAATAATAATAATCAAAGTATTCTTTGAAAGAATAAATTTCAGTCAACAGGGTGACGACTGTGATGTTAGCTCTCTGGTATTGTATTCTTGTAGCTATAAACCTTTTCATACATCACTGAGTATTTTATTCAGTAAGTTTTAGAAGAAAAACATTGAAATATCAAAATAACAACACAAATCCCCAGACACAGAACAACACACCCCCTGCACCAAAGGCTGGCATGGAACTTTCAGCATGTTGTTAAAGTATGTAGATTGCATTTCCTCAGTCTTAAAAAACATGGGCAAATTAACCCCAAAAAGATCATCTTATTTTACTTCTTTGCTGCTACCGTGTACAGCCCCAGCAGATTTTTAAACCAGCTGTTGAAAATAACCTAGTTTAAGAGTTCACCGTGAACGTGAGGGATTCATCATTATATATTTACTGTCTGAGGCTGATATAGCTGTAAGGTTTTTCAGATTCCATTGATCTATTGCGCATGTTCCCTCCCTGGGTTGCAGGACGTGCTCCTATTTGCATAAGGCCCTGGGCAAGGTTCTTTCTTGCATTGATTGGCCTGTCCAAGGGAGCCTGATGTGCTCTCGCATTGATCACTGTGTCTTTTCTTGGAAGACAGTGTTACACTGAGTTCATCTCAAACATTCTAGGGAGAAGGTAAAACTTTACTGCAGATGTCTCAATTTTATTCAGATGTTCCTTTGAGTATAGGCTTTTTTTTTTCTTTTTTTTCTTTTTTTTTTTTTCTCCAGGATAAGTTTTTCTTTCCTTTTTTTTTTTTTTCTTTTTTTTTTTTTTTCCTTTTCTTTCTTTTTTTTTTCTTTCTTTTAAATTTGGATTTGTTCCTGCAGTTCATGTGCAGTATAGGCTGGAATGCACTGAAAAGCTATGTTAAATAAAATCACCATTATGTATACCACTTATTCCATGCTGCTTTGTTTTGTTTTGCTTTGTTTCTTCTTAAAATAATAATAATAATAATAACAATGCCTAGAGTTTCCAGGAAAAAAAAAAAAAAAAAAAAAAAAAAGAAGAAAAACTATTTTCAAAGAGTTAGCAATTATAAGTAGAGTCTTAGTCTAGGAGTGTTGTGTGCTGGTGTCTTTGCTTGGATTAGTATTGCCAGTTTGCAACTTGCGTGGTTTTGTACTGGTATCTTCTTCAGTCTTATACTAAGAATTGCATCTTCGGAATAAAACTGCAGTTAGATTTTGGTTCTCTGGATCTGTACTTCAGAATGAATCATGCAGATAATACTAAGTTGCTAGGAAGAGTGATGATTGATCAGCTCTGCGCTTGCTGATCAGAGATGGCAAATAATACTTTCTCACAATGTCCTTGTTGTTATAGAATTGGTATGCCACAGGCTTACTTTCAAAATCCAGGTTTGAGAGCTGGTTCTTTGCACACCCTTGCACAGGATGGAGCTTTTGAATGATTCCTGTATTTGCAAGCCGCATGCTTGCGAATACCCCCAGCTATCCACGGCTGGGGTTTCTGAGAGCTGTGCATTTGCCTACGTGCCTAATGATGGAAATGATGCCCTATTGTCATCCCTCAAACATATATCTGTAGCCTGAAAATGATTGGACTCATGGATTTTCCTGTAGGTGCAGGTGAAATGTAGCTGTACCTGAAAGGTGGCTTATAACTACTGAATAAGCTGGCATGTGAACTCTACCTAGATCATGATACTACGTATGTTGCTGAAAAATAAAACATTACAATAATGCTCCTAAGCATCACTGAGTTACTCCTTAGTTATCTTCTAAAAATTTACAGTGTGTATTTTTGCGGGCACTGTAGAATTTTCTTCAGAAGAAATAAGAATTCAGAGATGCACAGCTGAGATCGTATTAACACCATTACATAAATTGCACAGGGTTTACTTTATCACTTGGATTATAGTTTCATGTCTTTCACAGAAGCAATAATGTATTGCATTGTATTGAGATACTCTGGCTTAGGGAACATATTCCTTTGGTCATTCAGTAAAACAAAACTTAGATAAGTATAATTTAGGTAGCGTATATGAAATTTCATCTTCATTATCATGCAAATGCGGTGAGAACGTAACATTTCCCAAGATGTCATTTGACTATTAGGATCTTTAGAAAATGGCCTCTCAAAGCCACAAAGCTAATATTCCAGAAGAAAGCTATATAATGCCTAAAAATTGTCTATCCTTATTCAATATGAATAACAAATGTAATAGGACAGGCCATTATTAAAATCGCAAAAGAATGCGTTGACCTATTGGTAGAGAGGATCTTTTCTGATTTTTTCATCTGTGATGAATTCTGAGCTTCCCGTGGTGTAGAGGAGGAACGTATAAATACAGACTTCAAAAATCTACAGGGGAAAAAAAAAAAAAGTTGGACAGTAGCCGGAAATCTGTTCTTTTTTGTTTTAGTGTATAAATGAAATCAGTGCATATTTATACCGATGACTATTTTGCTATATGTAATAATGTTCTGTGTAAGTGGTATAAATACCGTATTGTCTGCATTGTGCACAGATTGTACATCTCCAGTACTTTCAACTTTCTGTAAGCTGTCTTTTGCTAAGATTTGAGTCCATGAACATAGAAGATACGCACTGGCTAAATATGAGCTAATCTCCTAAGTGGGGAGTGGAACTTGCTTTCTAATTCTGAAATGAAAGAAGAGTCTGAGTGTCTCGTAGCAGCCCGTTTTCAGTGTTATTCAGCTGAAGAAAAGCACGGGACTTAGTTGTATTTGCGAACTATACAGGGCAACAAGACCCCACAGATTTCTGGTAGTAAAAGTGATCTTTAGCAAACAGCTTCAGCTTTGAAAAGGAAGGGCAGAACGCAATTGTTTGTAAGCAATTAAAACGAGGAGAGGAAATCTGATCTCTTCAGGTGGACATACATTCTGGGGAAGGAAAAAAAAAAAAAAAAAAAAAAAAAAGAAGAGTATTCAAAGCATGAATAACATCGTGCCATTAAACAGAGTGGATGTATCTGAAAAATGGAGTGAAGACGTCTGTAGGTTCTCCCCGAGTTTCAGATATGCTCTGTCGATGTTATAGAGCGAGGTTTTCTCGGCAGATATTTGCAGCCCCAAGTTCTGCATTTGTTGAAATAAGTGTTTGGAATCAGCGTACATAACTGCACGGTTGCTGGGCATCTTCAATATCAAGCGGGCAGTCCTTTTACTGACAGGGTCTGAGTAAAGTAAGTTACACAACGTGAACACCACATATTTTTGAGTTATCCTGTGAGCGATTTAACCCCCATGGCAAAGGGATGTTTTTCTGACACAGGGCTAATGTTATCCCAATAAGTACATAAACAATGAAATTCCTTAGTCTGTAGGGTTTGCTGTTGTTGTTGTTTTATTTTTAGTTAGCAAAATGGTAGTGTTTACAGATTGGAAAAATGACAGAGATGTCTGAAATGTCATCTCCCTCTCATGTCACTAAGACATTTTCATTTTACAAACACGTTACTAAAGATAAAAGGTGGTTCTGTGTTGTTTTGCTAGGGAGATCTTTTCAAAGTCCAGGTATTGCTAATGTGACAGACATCGTGTAGCAATTAAAAGTATTTCTCACTACTTCATTCCTACCTAAACATTTTTACTTTCCACGCATCATATCTGATATCTGCCCTTCACTCAAAGCCTTTTGATGAATTAACTGGCAAACTTCCATCACATATAAGATAGTCTGGTGCGTTTTTTGAGGGAGAGCTATGATATGACATTAAAGTTTATTTATGCCTTTTTCTTTTTTTAAGATGAAGTAGAATGTTTAAATGATCAAGAACTCCCAGACAATTGTGATTTGATGCAGCACTCTGAAAAAGGCACTGATAGAGCTTCACAGACATACCTCAGAAATCCCAATTTTTCTGTCACGTTCATATTTTGATAAAAGCTGGTCCTGGGTACAATGCAGATATGTCTGCTTAGCACTAGATTTAGTGGGGTCATCATTTCAGACCCGGTTTATTGCTGAAAGGGCAATGAGTGGTGGCATTCTGACTGAATAACACACAGCAAGGACAAAACAATTAGAATCATCCTGCTCTGCAGAGTCTTTTGCTTTTCCCACCACCTTTTCTTTCTACACAAATAAAAGCGATTGCCCTGCTGAAGTAAAGACCAAACCCCTTATTTGCTTGGGAAGAGCTGATTTTTACTACGTGACATAGGCAATAATACTATTTGCATTGCGCTGGATCTGACTTCTTTTGTATGCACTCGATCCGTTTTTTATATTTTGAAGCATTCTGCTAAGTACAATCTGAGCGAAGTTTTTTACACCATAATTGTGGAAGCGAGTGCTATAGAAAAAGAAATTTGAAATTTCAATGTCACTATATTTGGGAGATTTGCATGAAACCGTGGAAGGGGTAGCAAGTCTATAGTCTGTAACTGCGCAAATTTAAAATTAGTTATATAATGCACATTCGCCCAGACACCTTATTTTGAAAGAAAAAAGTCGCTCTGCCTTCTGCTTCTCTTTGATACGTGCTCAAGTAACTTTCCGCAGTTTAAAGAAATATCTCTAAATCAGGTGGCATGGGAGACGCATCCTACAGGAATAAGCATTCACTCGCATCTGACTGGCCAGCTGAACATGCGTGTGTGCCAGTGTGCTGCGCCACGCGCCTTATCGGCATAGAATCCCTAGTAAGTTCTAGCAGCGTAATTCCTTTAGCTTCAGAGACCCACTGATGACCGTAATGGGAAGGTGTGTCCCTATCCCTCCTCCACACAGCTGATGGACTGTGCTAGGGGTGCACTGGTCACGAGGTTCTTCTTCTGCCAGTGACACTCGTGCAGCACATGTGCACACATGCTCACGTGTGCTTTGCGTGCATGCTTAGCATCCTCAGGCCAACTATGTGCACTGTCAAATTAGGGGACATGATAAAGGTTTGGTTAATTTTTGGTGGCCAGTACAAATGCATCTCTGAGTCCTGTTTGATGCGGTAGAGTGATGCTCCGGGGTAGCAGGCCACCTCTTCGTGCCTCCTGCTCCTTAAAACAGTTGCTTTTGCCTCTGTAGCACAAAGAATAAATGGTGAAAGACTTCTCATCTCTGTAACATATACACGTACCTTCACCTTCCTCTGTCCAGGAGTTTTGTTCTGCTCAGGTTGAGATCTTGAGGTAGGAGTGCATGCAAAACCATTAATGGGAGGTAGCCACAGGTACCCTGACTGCCCTGGAACACAGCTGAAATACTGCACTTATTATTACCGGCTTTTTCAGAGTGCTGAGTTACTGTTAAAATCTAATGATGAGAACTTCAAGATCCACTTTCCTGCGGTTCAAATTAAGCCTAAATGCGTATATGCCATTTGGAGATTATAATGAAGCAGACACAATTAAAGTTTCATCTGCAATTGTGCCCTAATAGTTACTGTATCTAAATACATATCTACTGTCATTCCCAACACTGCATTTCCAGTGATTTGCCTCTTATTTTCCACCTTCTCTTTACACAGGAATCAATTTAGAGCGCGCATTGTAATCTTTTTGTAAAAGCCTAATGATGTACACCGCTTTTTAAAATGCAAGGATGGGAATTAATGCTTCACACGAGGAAAAAAGAGAGAGAGAACACAAACATCTTGTGATTTGAATATATTTATAAGTAGTCACTTTCACTTTTTATGCAAATTGAAACTGGGCAGCGCTGTCAGGCTCCCACTCTTCCCTTTTTTTACATGCGTGGCTCCTTTGGCACTCCGCGTGTGCCTCTCTTCGCCGGCCCTCCGCGCGCACCTGTGTCGGTGCCATCTTGCTCCGCTCCTTTATGCCTCGTGCCTTTGTCTCCCGTTCGACTGCCCGCTCCCCGCCGATGCTAATGGCCGCGTGACGCACGCTGCCAGTCGCGGGACCGACAGATCGCTGCTCTTTGTCGAGGGCTCAAACAGCAGAACGGCGAAACGCGCCGAGCCGGCACAGCAACGACACGTGCTGAGCTGAAGTTTGGCAGCGTGCTGCGTCGGAGGGAAACTGTGGGGCACGCTGGTGGAGTATTGCTGTGAGCAAGAAGGTAACTCGCTGAGAGGCGCTGAGGCTGCGCTGTGAAGCGATTGCTGCCGGGCTGACGGCGTTCGCCTCCAATTGACAAGAAAAGGGTGGAAAGCATCAAAACGCGGCGGGCTCGGGCAGGCCCACGCGCGGCGTGGGCCCGGCCTCCGACAGGCTCCGCGAGCCGCGCCTGCCCCGCGCCGCCGCTAGGGGGCACTGTGTGCTCGTCCGAGGCCGCCGCGCCGCCGCCGGGTCCGAGGCCGCCCGCAGCCTGCTGCTGGAGCTCGCTCCGGGCCGCCGCCGTGCTGCGCGTGGGAGTGCGGGGCGAGCGTCCTAAACAGCCGCCTCGCTGCTTTTTTTTTCCACCAGAAACATGATGCTGGAAGGCCGCGTTTGTGCTGAGCCGGGGTTTGGGTCTCTCGCCAGCTGCGCCTGCGGCCAGCAGCTGCAGTTGGCAGCTTTAGAAAGGAATCAGAGAACGTTGAGGGCTTTGGTAACTTATTGGCACAAAGGTCGGGAGGAGGATGAAGACGGGACAGGAGTGAGAAGTTCACAGTGCGCGTCTTCTGTTCGTGCACAGCATACATTGATTGTACGGATGACACGAAGTTGTTCCAAGCTCGGGCATTTATTTATATGTTTTCCACGAGTGGACTCTTTTTAGTTGTGATTATTTGTAAAAACGTTGAATAATCGTATTGATCACGTTAATAGAAGCAGGTGTTATTTCACAAACATCAGAAGGGTGATATCAGTGTTAGACTTGTAACCAAAACACAGCTTTCTAACTCAAAAATACGGAAGGCTGCTGTTACCCCATTTGCACCTTCCGTAGCCAGCAGAGCACTGTGGAGCACAGCATGCTGTCAGGCACTGCCCATGGCCATGGAGTTCCACACCCAAGGCTGGAGCTGTAAGGCTCAAAGCAGTGCTTGTCCCTTCAGCAGGAGCCGCCATCCAAAGCAGGATCCTTCATTCCCCGGTGCTGCCAGGGGTATTTTTTGGCTCTGTATGTTCAGTATTTCTTCCTTGTTAGCTGTCACTGACTTCCACTTTCATGTACATTTTACTGGAGAAAGCATGCATAGGTGTGTGTGTTAACCACTGTTTTGCCTTATCGCTGCGGCCGATCAGCTGGTGAGGTGACAGGTGTTCACAGTAACCAAAGGCTTGGGCAGGCAGTAACCCTAACGTTCAGCTTTCTGAAACTTCATGACTCCATCGCACACCAAATGTAATTTTTTAATAAACTTGTGAAATACTGCCCTGGCTGTATCTGTAGCTATTAAAAGGCAGATCGATATAACAAGAGATTATATTCTGTGCGGTGAATTGAAAATATTTTGTGTGAGTCCTGCCTAATCTCTTGTAAATACCAAAGAGATTATGAGCCATCTCAGTTACCAGCAGTGTATTTTAAGCATTACAGCGAGCACATAATTTTCTGAAAAGAATGCTGGAAGTTACTGCACAACTTCAGAGCATGGTGTGATACGTTGGTTATAAGAATGTGGGTTTTTTAATTATTCCTGCATGAAAATGCAGTACTTTTGGGGGGGCAGTTTGATCTGCAAGCTGATGTTTAGTAATTGATCTGTGGTTTAGCAGGAGCGAGCATTACCTAGTTTTTCTTTATTGGTTCATAAGCAGAAAGGAAAGAAATGCTCAATCAATACAGAACAGTTCTTTTTGTATTCACCATTTTATAATTTGAAATCTTACTTTGTTAGTACTAACAGTCTATGAGCATTGAGATGCCAGAACTGCTATAATAGGATTTTCCCCCTCCTAGCAGGATGTTGCTCATGGCTATAGAAAGTTAATTTCAGATCCTGGTACACTTGCATTAATTTTTGAGACATTGGCTGAGTGTAGTACAGTGAAGAAAAACATGAACACCACACCACTATGCTGTAGCTAATCGTTTATTACCTCAAGCCAAAGGAAGCAGTGTTAATGTGCAGGCCACAATGTCTGGGGAAAAAAAAAAAAAAAAAAAAAAAAAAAAGGAAAGAAAAAGAAAGAAAGAAAGAAAGAAAGAAAGAAAGAAAGAAAGAAAGAAAGAAAGAAAGAAAGAAAGAAAGAAAGAAAGAAAGAAAGAAAGAAAGAAAGAAAGAAAGAAAGAAAGAAAGAAAGAAAGAAAGAAAGAAAGAAAGAAAGAAAGAAAGAGAAAGAAAGAAAGAGAATGAACAAAAAATAAGTAGGAAACTGACAGAAAAGGTCTCCCAGTTTTCTTTCTGAGGGTCTTGAGAAGAGGACCAAGAAGGAAAAGGAGAAACAATAGCTTCATCGTGTCACAAAAGCTCGTGTCTACTGCTGTTTAAATAGGTCCCAGCATACTTGGGAGACCGCGTTTGCACATTCAAATAATATTTTACGATGAGACTACAGTACTTACTGAATAATCCCACTTTTGTGTAAGAAAACTCATCTTTATGATTGCTTAAAAGTGTGATTTCGATTTGAAAAGCAAGCAGTTTAGGTGCCTATCATCTGCGATATGCAGCGTACCTCAGTAAAGCATTTATATTCTTTGGAGTATTTGCTGACAAAAGGAGCAGTGTTGTCTCTTCAGTTGCCAGTAAGGGATCTGTTGACTCCACAGCTATGTAAAAACCTCTCATCAGCACCTATTTTAATCAGCAAGAACTTTACTATAAATCATTATCAGAAAAAGCATTGTGCTACACTTTTATACCAATACATTTATTTTGAAATTAATAGGGAAAAATAGTACAGAGTCTGTGCTTGAGATGGACTAATAAGCGTGCCCATGAGACTTTCCTTTTTAAGCACTAAATGAAAGCTTTTGCATTGCTAACAGGCTACAAAAGTTGCTTAGGTAATAAGACTCTTTTTCTCTTATCAGTAAAAAAGAAAAGGGGAGGGATGGGATGGCTCAAGGGATTGGTAATCAGATTACAAAGTCTTTCACTTCTAGGTCACTGGTTCAAATCTGCCCCCTGTTTAGTAGTGACCAAAAGCTGTTCCCAGCTGATGGCTTTTCAGTAGCCTTTGTGAAATGCATTAGTGATCTATATCCAATGTCTAGTGAAAATCACTGCGAGCAGTTGTGTTGGGAGTCTCAACTGAGACCCTTTAAGTAGGAATAAATGACCTACTCACACACTGAAGGGTTTGGCATTTTATTTTCCAGAAAATAATTTTAATAAGTTAGTGGAGCAGTGCAGCTGAATCTGCACTGTCACAGCTGTTCTTGGCTTAAATAGCGAAGCCTGCTTCGCAGGACTGTCACTATCACTTCTCACTAGCACTGCCACTAAAAACCAGCTTTCTTAAGAGCTGGACTGCTAACCTCCAATTCGAGTTGCATGATATCACTCCAATTTACTTCCATATTAGAGAGATACCATCGTAATTGAAAAAAAAAAAAAAAAAAAAAAAAAAAAAAAAAAAAAAAGGAAAATTAGTAAATTTGTTCATCTTAGAAGAAATGTCATACTTATTAGCAAAATTGATTCTGACATATAGAGTGTGAAAACATTTTTATTGACGGTTTTAGTGCTGTACTAATGCTGTGAAAGCTATGAGACTGCAACTTTGGTAGGTTCTTCCTGCTAGATGTGACTTACATCACCAAAACATGCTCAGAGGAATGTTGGAAGGGTGTTTTAAAATGTATTACTGAAAACGAGGGAAAACAGAGAATATTACTCAATTCCTGCAGAAGAACCTTTTAGTGTGCACATTAGCTAGTGCCATCTCTTGCTAGGTTTTATTGTCAGATATTTAAATGATACGTTTACAGACTTTGCTCTTGTCAGCGTTTTGAAGTGCTATTTTCCTTCAGGTGTGGGAGTGCTAGAGGACAGTCGCTGTAAAGAGAATGTAATTTCTGGTTCATTAATACATGAACATGAAACAACTGTTCTGTGTACTTGGTACATTTCCATGGGAATCACTTTGTCAGTTTAGAGGTGTTTTTTTTCTAGTCTGCAGGGATGCACGTAAACCATTATGAAACTGTAGCTCTTTCCCCAAAATTAAATAAAGAAAAACTGTATTTTGTTCCACACCGTAGGAATGCTGCATCTACGCCACTGTAGATATTTTTGTACAGAGAGCAGAACTAGGTATTTCATCAATCATAAATGAAGCGTGGTTTGATCAAACAGATCGCATCCACCAGCTCCTTCATTACCTGCATGAGCCTCTGCCAGGACGGCGGTGCTAGCACTCAGCCTGCAAAGCACACTGCCTGTGCCTGCTGGTAGCAGCTCAGTTCTGGGCTTCAGGCTCCGTCCTGTGTGATGCAGTGCATTTGTGATGGATGCTCTGTAGAGCTAAGGATTTCTATGAGTACCTGTTGTTTTATCTAATTCATTTATTTTATTTTTAGCGCTCATTGAGCACGTGCATCTGCTCTCCTATGCCAGGCAGACTGTATTTAGGGCAACTGTGGGGGACAGAAGTTGGGGAGAGCTCTTGTGATGGCTGGGGAGACATGAGGATTTGGTGCTGGGAGTGTCATTGTTCTGGTCAGTGCCTTCAGATACGAATTTGAAAAGAAACAAGAAATATAAACCATGTCAGCTGTGGGGCTGTGGTAATCATAGACACGTAGAACTGTACATAATCCCAGGTTGGAAGGAACCCATGAGGATCATCAAGGTCAACTTCTGTCTCCACACAGCACCACCCAGCGTTCAAACCCTACATTTAAGAGCGCTGTCCAAATGCTCCCTGAGCTCCGGGGCCGTGCCCACAGCCCTGTGCAGCCCGTTCCATGCCCACTGCCCTCTGGTGCAGACCCTTTCCCTGACCCCCAGCTGCCCCTCCCCTGGCACAGCTCCATGCCGTTCCCTCGGGCCCTGTCACTGTCACACAGAGCAGAGCTCAGCGCTGCCCTCCGCTCCCTGTGAGATACCACATGTCTTGGAAACCTACCGGACAGTCTTGTCAGAGCATGCTGGCACCTGCATCTCTATCATAGAATCACTGAGACTGGAAAATAACTCTGAAATCATCAAGCCCAATTGCTAACCTTGTGGACATGGGATACGCACTTCACAGTGCAGGGGGTGAGGGTGAGAAGCACCACTGGGCTTCATGGAGCCACTCTATCCAGGAGCGAGGGTTTGGAAGCCAGAGCCATTCCTTCCATAAGTTCACACAAAGGTTACAGGGGAAAAAAAATTAAACTGAAAACATTGGCTGCACAGCTGTTAAGTTCAAAACAGTTCCCTTTCAAGTCTGCTGTGAACGTTTGCTCCTGTTCCATGGGGGAACTCAGTGTTCCAGCTGCTACTTCAGGCCCACTGCTTTGAGATGCACCAGAAGTGCTTCAGGAACAGGCAAAAGGACCAACATGCAGGACTGAGCTCCTCAGAACAAGGCTTGTTTGTGCCTCACTTTTCTTGTGAACCTAACCAGCATTTTAGAAAACACCAGTTAGCACAGGTAGCCTCCCAGTGGGGCATTCATCCCGGTGTGACCATGCTTAGTGATTCAGCTTAGGAGTACCTTTACATGGCTGTAAGAGCCATATCACATGTGGAGGAGTGTGAAATGAAGCCTGTCTGGTGTGTTGGGTTGTTTAACAGGACTTTGGACAAAAAGGAACAGAATTAAAGCTCGCAGTTGCTTTTGCTCTTAGCGTTGCTTATGAAACTTAGGAGATCAGAGGGTCATGGGGAATATCTTGCTAGTGATGTGTAATGGTTTGGAAATAAACACCAGGGGTGGCTCCAGCTGCCTTTGATCTAACTAAATGGCTATTATGTATATTCTATTTAACTTATTTTAAAATTAGGCAAAGAGCACACAAGAATGCTTCTCTGCGTGCTAGATGCCTGAACTTCCAACTGTGTGCTCAGGACCAAACAAAAGGGAAATGGTTCTCTTTCAAGGAGCTTATCATTTGGTAGATATATAACACAAAGCAGGCACGAAATGCTGTGGGAAAGAGGAACTGACATTCTACTTTATCCCATATTTTTAACATTTTGCATTTTTATTGATGAGGGCCAGAATTTGCTGATTTCACACAGCGTCTTTTTGGCTGTGATTTTCATTTTTTTAAGTGGAACTTCTTAAGTCAAAAGTGATGAGCTCCTGGCTTAAAAAAGATGGATAAGTAGTTAAATCCACAGTAGGCCTTTTTTACAAAGCTCATCAGAAACTTTGAAGAGCATGTGCAGAAAGTTTAGCAGTCATCAGCTGCGATATAGTGCAGAGGTGTCTGATAGACCCAGTCTTGTGGCACCCTGGTGAGCTCCACAGGAGTGTCACCACAGGAAAAGATTGTTCAGGCCTGCCTGGTGGCCCATAGGCACCAGCTGCAGTAGGCCTGGATGACTGGCCTCCCTGCCCAGCACTTTCCCTAGCCATGCCAGCCTGCCCACTGGTACAGCCTGCCTTCAGGAATGACCTAGTGAGGGCTGGGCAAGAGCTGCAGAGAAACTTCAGGCTGGCAGTCCAACATTCTTAAGATAATACCTTAATTTCTGAATGTTTTTCAATGGTGTTTTATTTTCAGTACTCTTAACGTGCCAGAGCCTCCCATTGCTGCTTGTGTATATGGAACTGTAGGTTATTTTGCTAAAAATGCCTGTATGTGTTAAGCAAGTATTTTCCTACATGAGAACCTGGGAATTTTCAGTGTTTGCATGCAGTATCCACTGTCCCAAAATGCAGGCACTGTGGCATTCATTAGTCTCTTAGTGTCTTAAATGAGCCTCCTTGTTCTTCTGTTGACTCAACATTACCTGGCATAACTTCTCTGACTCATAATGTGTCATAAATACTTATAGATGATCTATGGTGTTTGATTAACCAGTTCTTAGTGAGAGCAGCAGGAAAACAGTAATGCACACTCTCCTTTAGGTTATTCAGCAGTAATCATGGTGATATGGTCATCATCATGGATGATGACCAGGCTTGGCCCAGGATCACTGAGCACACCAGGAGGATGAATACAAAATCAGCATTTCTTCACAACCTGGAGTGAGCCATTTGCCATTCCCCAACTGTGAAGAGAGAGGTCTGCATGATTTTATGTATGTGACAACAAAACCTTCAGTTTACATACACTCTAGCCCAGAGACCTTGCTTGTGGGATGCTACTCCTTCCTGAATTTTCTTAGAAAAAGCTGAAGCTTCAAAGGACAGGAATGGTGAATGTTGTTATATCCTCTTGCTGAAGAGGAAATCATCAGTCTGTGTTTAAATAACAAGGGTCTTAGACTTCATGTCCATCTGTGAGGTACTGAGTTGAGCATTCAGTTTTTCCTTATTTTCAAAGTCAGACCCTTTCAGAAAAAAAATAATGTATTTGCTGATGTACAGAAGTAGGGTCAGCTTTTAAAAGTTCCTGCTCAACCAACATTAATAATCTAAGGAGGACTTGCATTTAAACTTAAGCAGTTTTCTGTTTCTGTAAATATGTAGTAAAACATAAGCAAACTGAATATTTCACTGAAAAATGTTCTACAATAATATTTACCTAAAACATAAAAATTTCCAAGAACGGTTTGCGTCAAAGCAATGAAGAAGGAATACCTTTTTGTTCTGTTGCATTCAATGCTTAATGCAGGAAGAGTGATTTGATAGTTTCACATTCGCTTAACTAGTAGGATTGTTCACTTGTAGACTGAGTCCTGGATTTACACATTATTAAAACATGATATTTTCATAACTTTCTCCAGGCCATGTTTTTCATTAGATATGAGCCATTACTTTCATGATGGTATAATATCAAAACAAAAATCCAACTGCTTCTATTATTTTATTTTCAAGACTTGTATATTAATGTTTTTGTTAAACACTGACTTTCAGAAGGGGTTTAACTGATTCGTTATCACAGAAATTTAAGTATTCATTCCATATTTACCTTTATCTCAGTAATATTCAAGAGCCTGCATATTCAAGTTCAAGGCTTTTTAGAGGTTTTCACCGCACTGGGTAGAGGGGTGGAGGAGCCCAGTAAGACAGGCTAAAAGTAAATGACTGGTTTTATTGGTCTGTTTTATATACATACAAGTTGTTTAGACTCCGAAAAGCTGGTTCACTGCAGTTTAAAATAAACTGTTTGTTCAGCTCAAACAAGTTGTCTTAGGAAGAATAGCGTGAGGGGCTTATTTCTGGCCAGCACCATTTTCTGATTGATTGGCAATCACTCAAAGTAGCAATCTCAGTGATACTGACCGGGATCAGATCCCCAGGGCTGAAAGTTCCTACAGTGTGTTGTCTGGCAGAGGAGCAGATGAGTGTCACCGACCTGGAACAATCATATCCCTTGAATGGGTGGACCAGATGGACAAAGTTTGTAGCAGCGTTAATAGCCCTGCTTCTGTCTGCTACCAGCACTTTGTAGAGTCTAGGCAAGCTGCAAGTTATCGTGGTTGGTCTGAGTTATCATGATGAAGTCTCAGGCACTGTTCAGCAACCAGAACACATACAACTGTGCAGCTCTTGAAGGGATGTCAGTTGTAGAACACTGCTTGTGGTCATCTGTAATGACTGCTGTCCTTCAGATTGCTGGTAAACTGTGCCCACATTAGCTTCAAAATCAGAATGTGCTGAAAGAAGGAAGCATTCAAATCTTAGCTATGAAGTGAGCAAGGCTATGAAGTATAGTTTGTGCAAAACTTGAGTCCAGGCAACAGGCAGAAACACCAGAAGCACCTCTGTTTCCTAGACCACATAGATCTTGGCCTGTTTGGAATCTGCCATATTTTAAACTTCCATACAGTTGTGAGTATGGATGGTTCTGATTACTTCTGGCAGTTTACTAATAGCTTTGCTTTATTTTTGTTTTATCTTATTTTATTTTAAACAAGGCATGACACTCAAGTCAAGGTAAGCCAAGAAAAAGCAAAGGTATGACCTACAGCATAAGGATTTACTGGCAAAGATGTATCAGCTAAGAGCTTGAAAAAATCCTTTGCCACTCCAGCCAAGATAATTATGTTAGCAAAACCTCTAGTGCAGGTTTTGCATAGCAGTTCCAACAGAAGAATGCTTTTGCTGGCTTAGCTTGTGTCATTTGGAGATGCAATGCAGCTTCCTGCCAGAAAACCTCCTGCATCTTTATTAAGAGGACTGCTGACAGAGACACATGGTAAAGCCAGAGCAGCAGAGGATCTTCTACTGTGCTGCTGGTTGAGGTGTGATCATGAGCTCACAACTTCTGCCACTGCACAAGTCCAAATTAGCTGTGAATAGAAAATGAGCTGCATTTTAGCAAACTAAGCCAATTTTTCAAATATGATTTTCCCGCAGCTCTTGTTCTGTAGCGGTCATAACCAAGATACCTTTAAGCAACCTGGCTCGAGTATCTGATGCTTTTTAACATTAGCACTTGTGAATTCAGGCTGCTTCCTGGCAGCATGAATTGCCCTTGGGGAGCTCCACTAGCATAGGACACAGCCATTTATGAGCCCTTGTATTAGAGGCAAGCCAATGTCCCCCGCATTGTCCACTGCAGTCAGCAACAATACTGAAAATTAAACTCATCAGACTTCACTGCCTGTTTGCAGTTGAGACTACTGAGAGTTGGTCACCCTGCAAAATGTTGTTGGTTTGTGGAGTTTTTGTTTGGTTGGGGTTTTTTGGTTTTTTGTTTTTTGGTTTGGTTTGGTTTTGGGGGGTCGGGGAGATGTACAGAGATTTCCTCAGTTCTGCAGTTCTGGAGCGACAGGTTCCTGCTCATAGGAAGGAGTACCAGCTGGTAGACTGCAGCCAGGCCTAGCTGATCCACACATCTGCTCCTATCCTTCAGCAGCTGGAAGGCAGATCTCCCAGCAGCATTTACAAGAGGAGGCTGAGGGCAGGCTTCATGGCTACACAGTTCCTCACAGGGAGCAGAGGAGCAGCGCTGAGCTCTACTTTCTGGGGACACTGAGACAGCCTGAGGGACGTGCGTGGAGTTGTGTCAGGGGAGGGGCAGAACAGGCTGCCCAGGGCAGTGGGCCTGGTCCCAAACCTGCCAGCATTCAAGGACTGTTTGGACACCACTCTCAGAGTTTGAATTTTAGGTCCTGTGTGGAGCCAGGAGTTAGATTTGGTGGTCCCCGTGTCCTTTTCCACCTATGAACTGAAATATCTTGAGTTGTGTTAAGAATAATTGGATTTTGTTTGCTTTAGCTGAGCTTTTAATAGAGACATCTTGATTAAGCCCTCTTACCTAACTTAGAATTTTCAGTCTGTGAGGAAACCATATGCAGAGCATTTTGCTATGTTGTTTTCTTTAAAATGAGGTGTGAAACTCATGGAAGAGTAGGTAGCTTTTATTAAGGTTCAGAAGCTTGTTCATGATTACAAGTATGCTGCCAGCTAGAACCGCAGAGTTCATGTTTGTGTTGGGTTTCATTTTGAGCTGTTACACACTGTTCATGCTAGGCAAATGGCTGAGAGGCTTGGTGAGAGAGGTGAGCCAGCCTAGCTGCCCATAGTTCTATAACACCTCTCAGCACAAAAGTGTGTGCCTGGAAACTTGGTGTTCTTCGGGTTATTACAGGTCTTCAAAGGCTTTTCTCCCATAAGCTCTCCATTAAGACAGTGAGGATAAGAGAATTTGAAGAACTGCAGTACTAAGTTTAAAGTTGTAATAGAGTGTAAGGCTGGAGCTCTTGTACTGGAGGTCCATGAGTTCTTGCTCTGTTCAGAAAAGATAACCAGCAGAATTTTGTATGATTGGTTTGTATTTTGTTATTTTTTATATATTTTTAACTGAGCTGTGCATAAGGGAGATGACCCCTGCACTTATTTTAGAAATATATGTTTTGCTTATCATAGTTTGTCTTAATGTAGGTTATGTGTGGAAATTAGCAGTAGAGGTTCTGAAACAGAAATAAATGTACGTTCTGAACTGTGACGAGTCCTAGACTCCAATCTCCAGAACAATGTGTCCTAATATGTTCACACATTACTATTGTTACAATGTGATGTATTGATTTAGAAAGCCATCACAACTGTAGAAGTAGCATCCGATAAGTCTTTCAGTAAAATATCTGAAAATACATGGCTGTGGTCATTCTATGATTGTGTATACAAATATTTTCTTTTGGTCTTTAAAAACTGAGGAATCGAATGCTTTGTCTACTGCAGGTATTTTAGCTCATCTGTGAATAAATTAAGGGAAGGTTGTTCTCGGTGCTTATTGAAAATGGGAACTAGTGTGATTTACTTTGGATTACATATGAAGTTTGTTATATGGTGTTCCACTGTAATTGCTCTGGAATTCTTCTCCCTAACAAATGATATTTTATGAAAAATAAAGGATGTGACGAAAAACAAGTATTTAAAAAATTCAGGAACTGCATCCAGGAAGCAGTGAAAAGCCTGAGAATCACAGACCAACAAACTCATGCTGCAGACAAGAGAAATATGTGCTTCTTGGTGAAGAGTAGTCATTTCTGAGTTCAGGAAGGGCACATCCTGAGACAGATCTGTTACTTGGTTTGTATGGCACTGAGTGAAAGGAGAGCTGAAGAAGGTCTTGGAAGGGTAGTCCTGCACCAAATTCTCTAGAGAGCACACAGGATTCTTAGGAATCTGCATGTCCTTTCAAGAGTGTTAAATAGAATTTTCTCACACATCACTCCTTGAGGGTGATTTCTTCTCTCTTCCTATCTACCACTGCTGTTACATATTTTGTATAGTCCAACTGATGCCATTGTGACCCACTAGAATTTCTTCTGCACGTCTGGAAATCATTCAGTGCATTTGGACAGAGGCTTCCAGTTCAGTTTCCTCTGAAAGGAATTCACTTAGCACATGCCAAAGCCTCTTAAAACTCAAACTAGTGTGAGGCAACTGGAGACAATGGAAGTATTTGTGTCAAATTTAGTTTTGCTCCAAGCCAAATTCTTGTTGTAGACATACCCATTCAAACCCAGTACACACCACATAAATACCATACCACAACTGAAATTGCAGCGGAAGGCAGGGGAAGTAGATGAAAGGTTTTCTTAAAAGATCAAGAGAAAGAGACTTTTGGGTGCATTTTTTAAATATTTATCAATTTTTCCTAATTCCCAATTACAGGTAACTCAAAGGAGTTATTATTTCCTAAATATCAAGTGATGGCAGTTGACTTGATTGAGCCCATTTGGTTTTTTTACCTGTCTTCCACCAAAGAAGTTTTAATCTTCAGTAATTTTAAATTTGTTAGAATAGGTATCAAGAACATGGAATCATTGCTCAGTTTCACCTAAAGGCTAACTGGAATATTCATGGATTTTCATGTTCACAGCATAAGATTTTGATTCCCCTTTTAATATATTGATGCTCACATTTGTGTGCTATCTTGCAAAACATACTACATGCCAAAGTTACATCTCATCATCTATTCTAAATATTTGCATGTACAGTTAATGTATTACGTGTGTGTTAGGAGACAATGTTTCATGTGCACACACAATATGTTATGAAGGTATCAATCTTTTTTCATTACAAAGTTGCGGTAATTGTATAATATTACCTTACAGAAGGCAGCCATCCAACATTATGAACAACTTAGAAGTAAATCTCTTATTAAATTGACTAATAAGCATGTCAGTAATACAGTTGAACTCGGTGAAGGTTTTAAGTTTTAAAGGATTTCAATTTGTGCTCGTGGAAGTAATTGAGTTGAACACTTGTGTAACTCTTGTCCCTTGAAAAATAAAGGAATGAATTTTCATGCAGTAGTACATAGACACCTTTCAAAGAGGCCTGAATGCTTTCTGAATCCTTACAGTGAATGCTGCTCTAGGAATATGCCTAGTGCACATGAATAAATGTAAAGCAGTAATGATGCAATATAACAATTACAAAACTAACTGTACTGTGACCACAAAATAAAGACTAAATAGATATTTTGTATTAGAAAACATGTTTGAGAGAGTCAAGGGGACCTAGAGTGGTGCAGTCAGAGGAGAAAGTGACACAGAAGTGTCTATTTAACTGCTCTTGGTTATGAATGAATTTTTGAAAGAAGGAATATAAGGACAGAGGCAAAGGAACTCCAAGCCATCCTGTGAAGGGGTACATTTGGAGATTACTTCCTGTAAGATCTGTTCTGATGAAAATAAGTTGAGGCTTGAAAACTGGCATAGAGGAGGAAAGTAATTCTCAGGCTGTGAGAATCGGGTTTATGTGGAACCTACTGATGCACAAAGAATGTAAACTATAAAATGAACTTCAGATGAATTTTCTAGGTCTTTATTTGCAATTGTTTCAGTGAAAATATATATACATATAGTTTGTAATATTGTAAATAGTCTGTGTTATGTTAAAAATCTTTGGTTTTAGTGTATCTGTTGTAAGACTGCACTGGCTGCGTGGGATAAAACTAATCCTGGGAACTGTAAATCATACATCCCATAGCATCCTTCGTTTGGAATTACAGACTTGTATCAAATTTGAATAACAGCTGGCTGCTAATTTTGCAGTGCATGTTAATGTATTTTACTGTAACAATTTTATTCAGCTCAATTAATTTTTAAATTGCATGTGAATTCAAAGCTATTTTCAGTAAAGATATCTATGTTTTAACTCAAAACAGTCAGTCCACTGGATCTGAAGCACTGAAGCTTCTGTGAGCACTTGGTCTTCTTTTATCTTCTTACAGGATAAATTAGGGTCCTTGCTAAGAGAATCTATTGTTTGAGAGGCACCGGGATCTATTCTTGCTGGTTGTTATTATTAGTTAATATCCTACCATAGCTGAGAATCTGAGCTGTTACAGTAGCAGCTAAGTGAACCAGGTTTGACATTCTGCGTTGTATCACTTAAATATGAACACATTAGTCTTGTTTAAGTGAAGGTTGTATCCTTGATTCATTCCCTATCTACTTTTTCCAGTATTGTTTCTTTGTTGTTGTTGTTGTTTTTTCAAGGTCAGTTCATAAGGAAGTAGATATCTACCAAAATTTAACTTATTCTGGGCTGAACATGATATCATGTGTAACTGAAGCTCAGTCAGTCCCTTCATTCCCTCTTGTTCTGACCCTGGTGCTTTCTACACTGCATTAAAAAATAGAATTTTTCAGTTATTTTGTAGATCTGAACCACATTTGGGGCCCAGTGTAATACTAGTGAGATTATTATAGATGACATACAGTGAGTCCAAGTTCTGACAAAATAGTCTGTTTGATGAATTCAGATCTGCCTTTAAGACACAAGACATTTAGTTGAGCTTAAGATGTTTATACAGTTTCAGAAAGGAGGTTTAGAGTGTAGATAAAGATCTTCATTTTGAGGCTCCACCTTCTTGAGTAGCTCCAGAGTCTCATCCTGAGTTTAGCAATATCACCGAATTGCCTAAAAACTGTGCTGGGAAAGTCGTCATTACATACAATTCTTACATTTCATAGTGGAGGAAGTTATGCACAACTTTGTACTTATTGTGAAATTCAGTGTTCAGAATCAGATGTTTGGCTGAAAATGGCAGTACTGCATTGCAGCTGAATGAAGCCCTGCCTTTTAAAGTAAATACTATTTTGTCCTAAATTAGTGATTTTGCCTCCCATGCACACATGTGTAAAGAATGTCTCGCCCTCCAAATGTTGTAGATATTGTATGTGCCCTGTGGGAGAGTATCTAAAGACATACAGAAAGTCTTCACATGCAGATCACTTTAAAGAGTATCTCCATATCTACTTGCCCAGAATTTCCTAAGCTTAGCTGAATTTCTGAATCATGTAAAGCTGACAGGAGTACTGGGCAAGGCGGACATCTGATTTTATCTGGAATGAGGAGTTCTGTGTTTGTGTTCCTTATCCAGTAATGGTGAATACCTGTCACTTAAAAATTAGATTGAGTACAGTTAATTTTAAAAATATCTGATGTGAACAAAAATAAAGAAACTTTCATAGTGTAGTACTACTGTTGTGTGGGATTGGAAGAATGCATGGTCAAAAAGGTTTACATTTGTGGTATTTTGAAGATATTGGGAGATTGTTTGTATCAGATACTGATAAATGGTATTTTCATGTTGAACACCTGGGTTTAGGTGATTATTTTTAAGTTTCTGATGAAAAAAAAAAAAAAACAAACATGATTTGCATCCCTTTTGGAGCACTGTTTTTGGAGGTGCAGCCCGTATGCTCAGAAGCAGTTAATAGAGCATGAACAAAGAATGTCTGGCTTTAGAATTGTTGTATGTGTTGCCATTAATACAAAAGGATGCCAAAAAAACATTAACTTTAGTGTGGCATACCCAGTGATAAAGACACTAGCTGTGAAATGCTGGTTTTATAAGTATAATTCATTATACTTTCTTTGTTCCAGTGTTACAAATTAGGGTCACTTGTGTCAGGAGATTAAAACCTTTTTGTCTCTCTTTGATATCAAACTATTCTTTTTCAGTCCCTTTTATCTTGCAGAGCAGCTCTGAATTCCACAGCATCTTTGTCGTTTCATTCATGTTATTTGCAGCAATCATTTAATTGGTTTTAGTACTAATATTATTTAGTCATACTGTCATTTCCAACAACAGAGACTCTTTAATATGTTACAAATGTTAAGAGGCTCTGTTGTTTGCCTGGTAAGCATATGTATGAGAGAGAGCACAAAGAATTTTGGGGCCATGGTGGGAGTGCAAGGTAGCTAAATTGGGTGGAAAAAGAGAAAAAAAAAAAAAAAACATACAAGTCAAAGTAAGATTGTACATCTGAAAAACTACAGCAATCTACTGAAAATTAGTAGATGATAGTCTTGAGTAGCTTACAGTGAACCACGGGTACCAGCTTCCCTGTAGAACAGAAATAGGAACTTGGAGAAGCTTGTAAAAGATGTCCTCAGGGAATCTTCCATTTTTTCACTATGATACCTTTAATCCTAGAATTGTCAAGCCACATGGAAAATAATAGGACTGAATAGTTCAGTCAGTTAAAAGTTAGTATTATTTCTTTTATCAAAAAATATTAGGTCTTTCAGTGTTTCTAGAGCTGTTAGAATTTGTATAAACTTTGAAACAAGTGAAGTCAAGTATTGAAATTGCGTTACTCTTCCTTTTTTAAGACCACTATCTGTCGCTAAGCAGACAGTGCTCAATAGAAATAAAGAACTTAAAGCCAATATTTTTTAACAGATGATTCAGCGAGAGGCAGAAGTAAAGAATAAGGTAACTGCTGTGGCGTTCACAGACTCTGTTCACAACGTGTGGCATCAAGAAGCTGGCAAAACTATTCGAGAGTGGATGCGAGAGGTGAGGACTTTTTTTCAAAGGGTTGGGGCATATACACCTGTGTATGGTTCTATAAACATTTCTTTATCTACTGCCCTCTTCCATTTCTTTAGGCTGTGAAAAAGAGCACGGTTCAAAACCGTGGGAATCATGTCCCCACACCAACCCCTAAAATAACTGAGATGAAAGCAGTTTCTGAGCTTCGAAGCTAACAGTCAAAATAATAAGATTTGGCTCCAGTGTGCAATGTAGAGGCATACACTTTTGTAGGCCTAGTGTTGTCTGGTAACTGGTGCGAAGTCCTGAGAGCAACAAGAACACCCTCCTGGCCTGATACAATGGCGGTAGAAAAGCCCCTTTATGTTCTTTGTGATTCAGCTTGCTGATGTATACAAGTGGCAAAAAAAAACTTGCTTTTAAAAGACATGATTTCTTCTGAAGTGCTCTGAGATCTTCTGATGAGAAGTCAGAGTGTACTACTGTAGGAGGGAAACCACTGGTTAGTCTACGATGATCCAGTGGTGATTTATGGCCAGCAAGCACGGTTTTCTACCCTTTAGTGAAGGATAACTCTTGCATTCATTAATCATTTTAATACTTAAGTATGGGATTGTTGTGATTTAAGTAGTTTTTTTTTTTTAAGTGAGACTAACTGAATTTCTGAGTTTCTTTCTTGACAAAGCAAGCTTGCAAGCTTGAACCCATGTTTTCTATGTTCATTTCGGAGTGGTAAATCAGTAGTTGTGTGTGGTAAATATAAATTTTACTGTTTTTTTTGTTAGCCCTTACTTTTTTCTTGTGGTTTTAATGAAAAGTTGTATGTAGTCTGCCTACTCTGGACTTAACCTTACCATTTCATAGGCCATGACTGATGGGAGTAGAGAATCACCTGAGATGCAGTCTGATGGCTCTGGTTTAAATGTTAAAAATATGAAGAATGGTAGCCCCTACAGGCTCTGTCAGAAAAATCCCCATTTTCTTTATGGGAAATCAAAACCTTAAAATATATGTTATGTAGTAAAACTGAAATTTTAAATCCTGTAATTTGAATCTGACAACTCCATTTTTCTTTAAGCATTTAGACTCAGTAAGACAAGTGCATTACCTTTAATTTCATTTGCAGAATGTAGATCTCAAAGAATAAGTTAAATGATTAATGGCCTAAAAAGTGGATGGAGTGTCATAACTTACATTAGCATTGAAAATCTCCAATAAGAAAGAAGAACTTTACATATGTGAAGTGTGGCTGAGTGGTATTAAGACTAGCATATCACCTGGATATCTCTTACTTTAATCAGGTTTAAGGCTACTGGTAAAATGAATAATAATTAAAATATACACCTAATCGCTGCCTGTCTGTAGGGCTAATTGCTGTCATTGAAAGAATGAATTGTTAAAAAAGTAATTCTTCATAGAGCTATCTCTCCTGTATCATTGGCGGCCTATTTTTAGTACCTATAGAAGTCATGATTTTTGAATTTATTAGGAGCTGTGATGAATGATAAAACAAATCATCCATTTACATATCTTGACACTGCTTTCGAGAATACTTATTTCTTACAGGCAAGTGTCACATTGTATATAAAAGCTGGTTAATTGTGTGCTAATCTTCTGTATTATCTCCAGCTCTCTGATGTAGTGTTCTATTGGTAGTTAATATTAATTTTACTTATTTCAAATGAATGTAATACTTCATAAAAATTCTACTTCTTTTATAATTTTTACCATCTTACATTTGCAATTTCACATTCAGCTGTTAATTAAAATTATATATGCAAATTGTAAAATGTGTAATACTTTACTACTTTAAACCCTAAAGCCTTTGTGAAATATTCCATTTTAACCATTTTTTACTAAAAAGATACATTACTGGGTAGTGTGTTTGTTTTTATTTTTTTTTTGTCCATCGAGTTCAATAGTTTCATTGATCTACTGTTTCTTACAAAAATCTGCCGTGCTTTGTGAACTTCACTTTCTAATCTCATACAGCAACCCTTCCTTTATGTTGTTCCTGCTCTCCCTGGTCCCAGAACAGTAGGGTTGCCTTGACAAATCTATTCAAAAGCCATTCCTCGGCCTTTATTGGTGGGGACTGAAGCCTTTGAAATTCTCTCCTCACTGCAACACAGCTGACATCTTCTTCCAGACAGAATGAATTAAGGAAATACAATAAGACACTTGATCTACCAGTCAAGGATCTTTCCGCAGTGAGGACAGACTCCATGGTGCACAACTAGGGCAGCAAGCATCTACAAATACACAATACATGCTTGTTTACCGGAATAGCCATCATCCATTTTTACAGTCGTGATTGATGGGATGATTTTTAGAAATCTGTCTGAAAATTCATTGGGTCTTTCCCAGAAAAATGTTGTGCGTGTTGTTTTTTTTCTTTGATGAAGTTAAATACTTTCTGAGGAAGGCAAAACTCAGATTTGTAATAAGAGAAGCCATGTAGGTCTCGTATTTCAGCTGACACTCCTATTAAAAAATGTAGTTGTTTTATAATTAAGTCTTCAGTTTAATATATTGGGCATAGTTTCATCATATTCTATTAAAGGTGTATTATTTAATACTTTAATTCGGTGACTCCTCTGAATAGATAGTATTGGGAGCAAAACATTTAAAAACTTACTTGTAAATTCATCCTACTCGTAGATTCAGGAGTGAAAGTAAATATTAATGCTTCATCAACCTAATTCCCCAAAGACTGGTATTTACATTTTTAAATGTTCATGCCAATTTACCTCAGTTATATTTTCAATTATTTGTACATTAATCTGCCATCTCAATGGCTTCCACTCAGTTGTAATTTCTTATATTGTAATCTCACAGCCTTCTCAACACAACATACGCCAACAGAACTCCCTTACATTTATGACTTCTTGTGGCTTCACCTCATTGTTTGTATGCAAAAAATAAATAAATAAAAATAAAAAGATTACAGAGGGAAATGGCTTAAAATGTGCAGTGGCTTAGTTCAGGTTCCCGTTGGACCTGCTGAAGTCCACTGGCACTCAAAGTAGTGCTTAAAGACAGCACGCTACTAATCTGCTGAGTTGCAGTCTTCCTCTTTTTACATATTTAAGCTGACCTTCCAATCCCTGTTGAGATTGCTCTGTATATTTTAATGTGACTGTATTTATTTTTGCTCTGCATTTTTGGCTTACCAATTGCATATTTTCTTATGCAGAACTGCTGTAACTGGGTGTCCAGCTCAGAGCCATTGGACACAGCCGTGGAGTCCATGCTGCCAGATTGCCCCCGAGTCTCTGCAGGTATGTTGCTTTGTGTGCAGCCAGTGGCTATACCTATTGGTGCCCACATAATGCCTGCTTATTTAAAAATACAGTTGGTTTTGAGTGTATTTTAACAATTTTACAGCAAGATATGATTGAAAGCATATGGCTGACTGAATACGGCTCTTCTGTTACATACCATTTTTGTTTCTTGTATAGCATGTAAGCTCTCCTGTCTACTTACATTTTTCTAATCTTCTTTTCTCTTTGGGTTTAATTATTAATGACTTATAGAGAGAAGTTTTAAAAAAAGAACAATAATGATGATGAAAACTGGGAAATTTATCATATGTCCTTGAGTAAATACCTAGCTTTATGTAGGCAAGAAGAATTAATGAAAAGGTACACCTAAGTCAAATAAGACTCTTTTCACAGTCCTAATAAACAGAAGTTTGGTGTATATAGCAAATCATTTACAGAGTCCAAGAATTTTGATATGAGATTTCTGTTGTTTTGGAAGCATACAGATATGCTTTTCCATTAGTGAATCATAAATCAGAAGTAGCATGTAAAATGATATGCAGAGTTGTATTGATGTGTAATAATTCCAGAAAGTAGATATAATTGTCAGTGTAGCAGGAAAATCTCAAATCTCTGTAGGAAAGTAATCCAAAATACATAAAGCTGTTACTGAACATGTTTGATTTGATTGTTCATGTTTGATTATCAGATTTCCTAAAAGCCATAGGTAGCGTATTTCTGTAGAATATAAAACCAGGTTCAAAGGAACACCATGACCATGCCTATACAATATTAATTTAATAGCTGGAGCACTGTTTGACCTTGCACTGTGAGACTCAGTTGTTCATCTGTTAAGCTGGGGATTCATATCTGTCTAGATATGTGAGGTTGTTAATGAGACCTCATATTGCAGATGAAATTTAGTTTACTGCAGGTTATTTTTAAGGCTCAAAAAATTTAGCAGTACTCTTTGAGAGCTCAAAACAACTAGAGACCAGTAATCGTGTCTATACTGTGGGTTGGGATCTAATTCTGCAGATCATCAGCTATGTACAGACGCAGTGCAATAGCATTGACATTGCTCTTTAGTGCTTAGGGAAATGAAATATTACTAAAATTTTCATAAATTCAACATTCATTTACCAACTTCTTCCTCCTTTAGGGAAAAATACTGCAATTTAAAAGAAAAATACTGTTCAGTAGTAGAATTCTTCCAAACAGAATTAACTTTCATACTTTGACTTGCGTGTCACTTTTGAGGAAGAGAGCACATTATGAAGGTCATTTCAGTCAGGCAAATAAGTGCTTGGATAGCAACCCGTGAGTTTATAGTGCACTTGCCAATACTGGAAACTGTCCATTTGAGCTTCTCCACTATTTCTTTGTATTCATGCCACATGAATAACATAAAGACTGCTATATAAGAGAAATCCTAAATGTTGTTTAAAAAACAGGCTGACACTTTAATAGAGCTATGAATAAGTCTTAATTTTACATTTCTGCTGTGGAAGGGTCGTTGTGGGCATAATGTTTATGTTCAACTTAATGAAGTCCTGGGCAAACGAAAGTCTTTGACAGAAGAATTGATTTGAATGGAGTAGGATTTCGGCAAATAAAAGTTGTAAAATAGTAAACTAGCTATTTAAATCTTTTTCATGCATATATACAGTGCCAGGAGATTAAGATCACTGATATGATAAGAATTTTGGACAGTGATTTAAATGGAAGCTGACTATTTCCAGCTTGGTTCTTTATAATACAAGGACATTTTTAAACAGCGTAGCTTTATGTAACTACTGCAGAATTATCACTTAATTCATATGTTTTTGTTTATTTTTCTTTCTATGCATGGCCAACTGTAAGACATTAAGAGAGGAACAACTGAGTAATTATTACAGTGTGTTCATCTGAACAATGGCAAAAGCCTGTGTTGGAGCAGTCTGTAATAAATTCAAGAATTGCCACTAGATTTCGGAGCATTGATTTTAATGTGATTTTCTGAGAATTGCAGTACTGAAATAGCCCACATTCAAATGCTGGCAGCATTGCCTGTGGTATTTAGGTGAATTAACATTTAGAGCACTATCACAGAGATTTTTTATTTTTTTTTAATGAATCATCTGCAGAAAGAGGATTAAGTTCACTTTTCTGCTTGGAACCCCATTTTTCATCTGTGTTCATACTGAGAAGTAAGTTCTGAGAAGTAATTATCTCTTGGGCAAATCTCATGAGAAGATGTTTTCCATGAAAGGTCTGGTACTCAAGCAGTCAGCATATTGGGATATACAGGCAAACCCATTTTATTTGTGAGCAGGGTCCAGCTGCTGTCCATCATTACTCATGTTCTTATGTTGTTACTCTTCCCGTTTCTTTCTGACAAGAACCAGGCATTCTTCTTTACATGAGAAGACTCCAGCAGTCTTCCTCAGTCATAATTTGCTGGTCTCCTCTGCTCAAAGCTGTCCCTGGTTTCCAGCTGTGGAGCACTGCATAAGGTCCTTAGCTGTTCCCCTCTCAACACATTGCTTTGGAAGATGTTTCAGTCTCCTGCCTTCAGTCTCCTGACTTCTTCCACCCTATTCACTTTCAGCCTCATTAAAAACCTGTTAGATTTGTGGTATTTTTCCTTGGTCCTAATCCACCTTCCTAATGACATAAAACAAAAGACCTCTCTCTTTCTCAGAGAAATCTGTTTATCTGTCTAAAGATGTAAACAAATCTAGAGTGGAGAGAGGGGAAGACTTTAAAAGCAGGCTGTACATTAAGGACCATCATAAAACGCAGTGGCAGTAGGAGTCATACAAGTTGGAAGTGAAACTGGGACAGAAATCTTAGAGAAATGTGGCTTCATGTTACTGGTAACCGTAGTTGTAGCTCCCGTAATGTCTCTGAAATGGTACATCATGTCCCCCGTTTCTAGCAAAAGGTATTCACAAGCCCTTTGGGAAGCACTCTATTGGAGTAGGTGCTTGGCAGACGTTGAGGATGGGAGAAAGCAGGTTCGTAGGCCTGTGACAATCTTTGTTGCTATCCTGAATATTAGCTCAGAGAAGGTACCATGGTAAATTTTGTCAAGCAAACCTGGCCTTGTTTTCCTGAATACTGTAATTTTGGGGATGTCTTTTGGGAGATCCCTAGTCTTTGCATAGGATACCTTCTGTAGCTCCCATGTTTCTAACACTGAAAAATTTTGTTCAGGAGAGAAGATTAAACTTTCCAGTATTTTGCCAAAGTGGATATTCACCAACACTCATTTACATAATCAAATAAAAATAAGTTCCTGTAATATCAGTAAAATGAATTACTTAATCAAACCCATTTAAATCGTTTCTAGTGGATCCTTAAGATTACTAGTTATTACTTTAACAGTTGCAGAAAGTGTAGTTAAAGCATTATAAAGTAAGGAAAGTATAGCATCAAAAGGCAAACAAGATAACTCAATGGAATGAAATGTTGACAGTAATCAAGGAAAGCTCTTTTCACAGATGAGCCTAGACATAAATATATTCCCGTTTAATAAGTAAAATAGTGCAAGAATGAATCCATGTAGCTGAGTAAATTGAATTCTGGCTGGCGGCAGGAAAAGAAAGTCTTCAGTATGGGAGAGATGAAACTGTGAACTTTGGTTAGTATTTTGAGGGAGTGGTAATGGATACTGGTACCAAACATCAAGCATGATTCTGTATGTTATATAAAACATTTTGTTTCGTTTAGGCAGTCCAAGCGCAACCTTTTCTACTCTGAATTCAGAAAATATCATTAATATTATTTCATATAGGCTGCTGTAGGTGTTAGGCTTTTTTATACATAAACAAGTAGAAGGAAAAAAAAATGGTTTTAGAGAATAACGGAACGGCTGAGGTTGGAAGAAACCACTGGAGGTCACTGGTCTAACTACCTTCTCAAGAGGAGTGACCAAGTTGGCCCCTGTTCCCCAGAAGTATGTTCCGCCTTCTATAACATCCACTGCATGTCAGTAAAGAAACCATGGTCATAGTGATTCGTGTACATATAAGTTGTAGGTTTTTTATTTGTATACTTGCCCTACCTGTGTTACTAGAATAGGAACTCAGTTACAGCAGAGCTGCTGTTTCAGACTTTTGGCGTCTAAGCTCAGCTGTTCCACTGAGCCCCTGGTTGGTGTGTCCTCAGGTTCTTCCACCTGTGCCTCTCTGGTTCCATCATAATGCTGATGTAGAGGTATGGAGAAAGAGGCCCCATCGTTGCTTCAGGGAAGGAGCGGCATTGTCATCCACTGAGCCTCTCAGCATAGCCACATCCAAAAGCATTCCTCTATGCATTAATCACACGCTATGTACTTTGGCAGGGGGGAAAAGTTGGATATTTTTCTGTATGCACATAACAGACTTGCAGTTCAAAACAAATGAAAGATGAGATTCAGCAGAGCTCACTGAAAAACATGAAAAAACTTGTTACCTGCTGTTTTTGAGTCGTTGGCATAGCTTGATTTAATATCCAGACAAGAATATGCTACTAAACAGTCCCCTGGAGACCACTGCATTGTGCTAAGTAATAGAATAGCATCAATAATCCTTCCATGGGGCTACAGTAAATTTGAGTAAAGTTATTCTGGAGTGTTAGATCTGCTTAAATGCACTGATCCAAGAAACTGAGAGTGTGGCTTGCACAGCAAGCCTTCCTTTGGAAGAGTAAACCTGTAGCTGAGCCCTTGCGTGCCTTTCCACCAGCTTATGAGGTAGCGCTCTTGTGGCAAAGCTTGTGTTGGTACTGGTGAAATCAAGAATCATCCATTTGACTACAGATGTGCTAGTTTTATTGGCTTTATGTGACAACTGGCTTTTTCCACGTTGTTGCAGAAGTTCAGAATTCATGCAGACAGGTGCGTGCTGAGCAGATCCTGGCCTTCAAGCAGAAGGACCTTCAGCATGGTCAGATGGGCTCTGCTGAGCAGCAGGGTCTGTTCATTGAAGTAATTACGTGACAGAGGTCTATGACAACCACAGAGTAGGACCAACTTACTTGTCTCTGTTTTTTACTCTCAGATTTACTTAAGCCCCACTAAACTGCTCATAGCAGACAAGGCAGAAGCAACCGTAAACCGTATTAGGCACTGAGACAATACCTGGCTCATCCCCTTCGTGCATTTTAGTCCAGTTTACCAGTACTTCTGATTTTTCACTCTCTAATCGATTTTCTGAAGACTGATCTAGAGTATTTTCTGACACAACTATTTTGTGACCATTAATTGGTGTCCAATAACTTTACCAATTCAAGAAGGAAGTACAAAACCACACACATTTTAAAATAAGACAGATTAGGCATTCTACCCGTTTTGCTAAAAATGTTATTTTTGCATTCAGTAGTCATTCATGGAGATTAAGATTACAGTAATCAGTGTTTACTGTAAACCTCTTTACGTTTTATGTCTTCATGTAGTTCTGTCAATAAAAGCCTTTCACTTAAAAGATTAAACACCACAGTGTTCTGTCAAAGCGGCAGGCTCCCATATTTACTTACATGTCAATTTGTTTTAAGGTATTTGCAGCCTTAATAGTGCAAGCTGAGAGTGCAGAGATCTGCAGGATGAAGGTTACTCTGTAGCCTGGTGTGAGCATCCTTCCATGCTGGAATAGCTCGCCCTGCATGTCCATTTCTGCTCCTGTACATTGTCTGCCAGGGATTGGGAGTTATTACAGATACTTTGAAGCATCAGCCTGTCTCAGCACTGGCTCTAGCAGTTCCTGCACACATGCACTAAGTCTGACTTCAACTAATGTCTTCCTAGTGCAGGAGTAAGTGTTTTTTTCCCTGCTCCAGATTCTTCAAAAGAGCTCTGCTCTTAGTCTCCTGCTCAGCCTCAGGTGTTTCAGGCAGCTTTTTGTTTCATGTGTAATACCTAGCTGGATGTGAGCTTGCATGTTGTGTTTTGAGTCCGTTAGTTTCACAATGCTTTGGAAAGGACAAAAATCTATAAAGACCTGTTGAGCAGTATTTCAGATTCAGTTCCAGAAAGCCAGAGCCTCAAAAGTAAATATGAAAATACAAATTCGAAGGTGCTGACTTGAGCTACTTGATGTTACAGCAGCGAGATAATTCAGTTTTGTAAGAATTTCAATTTTGCCATTAATTGTTAGGTATTATAATTCATTTTTTTATATACCCCCAGCATTGTTATTTTGTAGCATAAGGTACCTGTGTTCATGTGGTGTTCTACAAAATACTGTAATGTATTTGGTTTAGTAATGACATCAGAAAAACTATTATTTCATCAAAAATTACGATAGTACTCAATACATCTGTATCAGTGCATTTTTTAGAGTACGGTTGACTTGTTAAGGTGACATACGATTGTTTCAGACCCCCCAAGGCTGTCTTTGATTGTGGCAATAAAGTATAATGTGAATTACTACGGTTAGATATTTTCCACATAATGTTTGACACTGATTAGTTGACCTGCCATAACTGTTGCTTCTCATACTGCTTAATGTGATTTCTTCCATTCTTACTACACAGACTGTCTCAAAATCTGTGCCTCCAGTATTATTACGTTGGCCCACAACATCGTCATTATTCCATTACATTTTGTTGCCATGTGACAAACGTCAGCAGAGGGGCAGTCTGGCCAAACCACCTCTGGCATAGAAGTACAGGTGAAGCAAAGATGTGCCACTTAATTCCTCCATGAAGAAAAAAAAAAATGGCAGCCATTGACATTCACTAATGCTTTCTGAACATTTACAGAGACTAAAGAATGAGTGTGAGGACTTTGGGGTGGTGGGTGATGTGTTACAGCAGTGGCGACAGCAACAGTGGGTCACCTCTGCTGGTACAGATTGTTATGAGCACAGCATGCAGGCTCTTCTTCATCACTGATGAAAATGCACAACTCATAGCAGTGACTGTGCTGAAAAAAAAAGTTCTGCAGCTGAGGATTGGTTCCATCAAACAGTGTTATTGTGCTCTTTGTATCTGTTGTAGATTTTGTGAAAATAAATAGGAGGCATTACTTCCAGAGCAACCTGAATATATCCACATATATCCACTGTTTGCGTCTAACTCTGAAGCAAGACTGCAAATTCTTGAGTTGAGGCTCTTGCTTTTTCTTACTTGTGCCCCATCTCATCAGTTGCAGATGCTAGCTAGAGCAAGTGTTGCTTAGCCATTCATTTGCATGGCTGTGTTCCCAGAGCATCTGAGCCTTGTCTTCTGACAAGTATTTACAGGCTTTATGGCAGTGCAGCAAATAATGAATACATTCACATTGTGAATAGGTAGATGCAGCTTTAAGGCAGATTTCCACATGACAATTTAGACTGACACTTTAAAGAAGTTATGCTAAGTATAATTTATTGCTAAGTAAAACTGAATGGTGGCAGGGCAAATGAGAGTAGTTCTGTCCATTGAAGGGAAATAACTAAAGCAAGAGATGCTATCTTTTCCAGACCCTTGAAAATCCCTAGATTTGAGATGGCACTAGAATTCAAACTGGCTTTTTCCTCCAAATTATGTTAGAATATGCCCTAGCAGAAGTAGGTGTTTTTCTACCTCCTGCTGTTTTTTGTGATTTTAGCTAAAACGTGCTTTTACTACACTGCTGTCCACAATGCCTCCTGGCCTCACAACGCAAACAGGCACCCTTGTGTCAGACAGTACCTCTCAATCCTTATTGCAGCACTGGGGGGTAAAGCATTTTCTGCAGGGTGGACAAGAGGGCTGTTACCCTCTCCCTGTCATCTCTTCTGCAGGCACCAGACCAGCAGGAGTGAAACACCTCACATGGGTTTCAGTGAGTTTTGGTTAAGTACTTTGTGGGATTGATGTTGAATATTAGTTTTGGCATACAAAATTGTTTCCATGGACTGTTACTCATTTTAAGAAGTGTTTTCTGTGTTTCATCCTCAGTTGCTCAAGTAAAGCCAGAACATAGAGGCAGAATCTGATGCACCACTGCAATTGTAATTCTGATGAAGCTCAGAGCCTGTAAGAAGATATTCAGACCCTTGAGGGAAATTGAGTGGCAGCGTTTTTATTTGTCTTAACCTGATATCCAAAAATTCATTTGCATTTCAGTTTATGTTCTGTCTTAAAATCCAAATTTGCAGATTTGGCAGAATTTTTTCTAATGTTCTCATTCCATTGCAAATTTTTCATCTTTTTCCATAAGTGCTTATAGTTTGAGCCAGGAAGGATGTTTCAGTAACTTATTCTCCATTCATGTTTAGTCCTTTATGTTTTAAGCAGATGTAGTCATATAGCTATAACTAGCATTTGGTTGAAGTGTTTCTTCCCAGAAGTAATTCAGCTTTGGCTGGAATTATTCAAGAGGTGGGAAATCCACTGCTTCCTTTTGTAATTTGTCAAACTTTCTGCAAAAGGAGATCATTTCTGGTTTGCCTTCAGTGCCAGATTCCAGCCGTTACTTCTTGTTGCATCTTTTCTACTAAGTTATAGAGCTATCGACTGCATTTCCTTTTTTTTTTTTTTTTTCCATGTGAATTAGATACTGGAACCAAGTCAACATTCCAGTTTCTTTGGAGAAACAGAACACTCTGAGTTCTTTAAGTCTCACTGCAGTTAACTGGAGTTAATTTCTCCAGGTTTCAAGTGCTTTCATACATTTTTCTGTGGCGTCTCTAGTCTTTCAACGTCTTTTCTTTGAAATGGACTTGTCTGCATTTCTAAGGCAGAATAATGCAATATACAGACTTCAGAACTTCACTACTTGCTTTTCTCCTGTTTTATCCACCAAGAGTCAGATTTGACCCTTTTATCACCGCAGTGTAGAGTCCATTTTGGAGGAGCTTGTCCAGAATTGCTTAGTGCCCTTTCTATAACTGCTGCCCTTCATCTTGGTGCTCAAATGTTATGAAAGATTGCATTACCTTTAAAAAAGGAAATGAAGACTAACACACAAAAGAAGACTGAAAGGCAGTGCTCTTTCTTGTTAATAATCTTTCTGCCAGTCTTCATTCACATTTTACCACAGGTGAATTTACCTTTGCTTCTTGTGTTGTTGAATAACCTTAGTACACTCCGTCAAGAACATCTCTATTCAGTAGTGGTTTCTTCATGACAACTACATTTGCAGATTACTTAGTCTGCAAGTTCCTAGAAATATTGAGTAATATTGATTTTTAACATGTTTTCACAAGTAAACGGGAATTCTGTAGTTGTGCAGTTTGTCTCCTCATGACTTTATGAAGTATTGATCAGCTTTGAAGTTCTAGTGGTAATTAAGCTACTCCAAATTTAGCGATAGTATTAGACGGCTCAGAAGAAGAACTGAGAAATATATTGTCCTAATAGAAGGAAGACTTCTTCGAAAAACAAGGGGGAGTAAGTCAGGTGTTATGCAAGGTGCCTGAAAACAAACAACAAGCAAAGCAGCAGTCATGGCCAGCAGCATATTTGTTTCCAGTATAAGGATACCATATAGTCTTTTTTCCAGTGTTTTAGGGGGAAACTTAAGCAGAGCGAGAGGTAGTTGCAGGAGAGAAAACAAAGCACTTCCCAGAGATGTGTGGAAAACTTTGTATAATTTGTTCAACTGCTCAGAGTGTTCTGGAGGAATAAGCCAATTGTTTGAAATAAAATTAATGTATTCTGTTTATATGTTAGTCCTTATCCGCTAAACATGATAAATCTTCAAGAGTAAAATTAAATTTATTTGTTAGGGACTTATTTGCCAATATGTTGTATTGTCTTTAATCAGTTCTTCTATCTTGATCCTTTGTCAACAGTCTCCAGTATCACAGAATTGTAGACCCAAGAGGGATTTTTAACATGGGTCAGCTTCATCTCTGGGTCCAAAGCAAAATCAACTGTTTTTACATCGTTTCCTGACAGATACCCACATAGTTTTTTGTCTTGTGTTGTGTGATGCCATATCCTCCTTGGGCAGTTTTGCTCAGACTTCCGGATTTAGTTACCCTGTCTTCCTTGTTCCATGCATACAAGCTCAGGAGCAGCTGATTAAGCAACGGTAACCCCCCAAAATACATCAAGCAGTTAGACAGAGTGATAAGCACTGAGAATGATTAGAAGTCTAGAGCAGATGGCTCACAATGAAAATTTGAATGAACTGGGATTGTTTTATGTAAAACACCTGGATTTGCTGAAGAAGAGCAACAGAGAAAGAGAGACGTAAAATGGTTGCAATAAAAAAAAAGTGAGAATAAATGATTCTTCATGTCTAAGGAATTTATCAAACTATATATCCATTTTCCATTATGATTTCTTCAGATTTACAGGTACACCAAGCTAACTGTGCAGATAAGAAAGTCTTTTCTGAAGGCTGGATTGAGATTTTTCCCATGTTCTGTGATTTCTCTGATGTTTTTATTTAAAATGAACTTCAGTAGCCAGTTTTATGACTCTTGAATACCAACTCTGCAAGCCTGCCAATTTAGAAATATTCATCCCAGAGAAGATATTGATGAGCTGAAATAGAATGAACTTCATCAAACACCTTGCCTTTTTCTTTCCAAATAGAGAATAAAAACATATATTGAACAACTTCATACTTTCTTCTGCACAGTTATTTACAGTTTCACAATCTCTATCTGAAAATCGACATACGTTTGCCAGGGATTGCATTTGCTGCTTGTATATTTAAAAAAAAGTTCCTCATTGTGCTAAGTTTGCCAGGCATAGATTGTTTTTGCTTTGATAACTTTAGCTTTCCTTATCATCTTTTTATACCGATAACAAGCTATTACCACCTTTTTCTATACCTAACAATTGATTTTGCTTTTCCACTGAACCTGAAGGGCTAAGGCTTTCCATTTATTCTTTTGTTTTGTTCTTGGCATGTAGCAATTTTTTAAATATATTGCTCTTTCTTTTATGTTGAAATATCTCAGCTTGAATAAATTTGCTAGTACTTTCCCTACCTTGAAGAAAACAGCCATGCAAAGCACCAAGCTTGTGTGTTGCTGGCTGAGACTTCTCTGTTAAGTCAGACTGAATATAATCAGGTCAGGTTCACTGGCCCCAGGCAACCACCCAGTTTCAGCCCAGTGACTTCATTCATATTTATCCATCACAGCACTGTCCAAAATGGTAAACCCATGGAAAGCATTATACCTTTTTTATGTTAGAAAATTACTGCTGGTTATTTTTAGGAACTCTTCCTTAATTTTGTTGTAGAGCTGCTAGAAGAGGCCAACAGTATTCACTTCCCAATCTGATGTCTTTCAGAGCATGGAGACTTTTCACGCACTGCAGATCCATGCTTAAGGAGCAGTTTATTCTGTTCTCTGGTCTACTAAGGTCACAGTCGCCCTGCCAGCACCTCTTCCTGCACATTTTTTGACACACTGCTGAAGACCTACAATCGTATTTATTGCTGTCTTTGGAATAAGAAACAGTGTTTTAAAATAGAGCACTATATCCTCACTGCTTTTGTTCACTCAAATAACTCCAAAGAGGTAATAAACAGGCATTTTAATATTTCAGGCATACAAATTATCTTAACAGCTGTCAGTAATGCCTGTTATATCAAATCCCTGCTCACTGCTGTGATTGGACAACATACAAGAATCAGAGAAACTCCTAGCAGTGGCATAGAATTGATTTTAACATTCCTTTTCTTTTTCTATGCCACATAAATTAAATTTATTTGCAACACATGGAGGTTAAATTTGTATCACATTTGCCTTCTTAGCACCTTGCCCTCAAATTGCTAATTTAACAGTTTTCTGACTGCTCTAACTAGCTCTGAGCTGAGAAGATTGGTTTTCCAACCTGTGAAATAACCAAAGGATGAGAAACATGGAGATTTGTGATGCCATTTTTAGAGGTCCTTTTCACAGTATATTTGCACTTTAAACTTTTTCGTATAGGAACATGCCTATATTTGTAAGGCCCAATTCTCTGTTGGAAGGACTTGTCATTTTCTGCCAGCAACTAATCTAATCAAGTTAATGTGCGGGGACAGTTAAGTGACTTGTTTTAAATGCATTGTGATTATTACTTATTTATTAAAAGCAAAAGCAAACAACTGCTTTTAACTCGTGTTCAGATGCTGATGGTTTACGCAAGTATTTTTAAGTACAAAGCTAAATTAAGTGGACATGCTACATTTTTACATTATGACATGAAAACTCTACTCAGTTTGATAAATGCTTATATGTTATGAATATATATTTATTCCAGAAAACACTTTGTTCTGACCAGCTGGTTTTGCTTAATAAGATTTGTTAAATTATATACCAAATTTTATATGAAAAAGTGAGTAGAGCTTTTAATCCTTTTATTTTAGTTAAGTTTACAAGCCATACCTACACCATTATAATAGAGAAATAGTCCATGCATTTAATAGAGTAAACCATGAAGATAGTGTTTGTTATTGCTTCTGTGAGTACAGTAGTCAGTTTGAGGCAAACGTCATGTACTTCCAAACAAACACCAGTATGTGCCCATTAGTATCTCTAAGAGCAAGAAAAGACTCCTATTTTTTTAGCTTAATCAATGTGCAAGTAAGACATTGCATTATAAAAATATGTACTAGTTTATCTGAGCTTTTTATGTTAATATCATTTGAAATCACATACTATAAAATACAATATATATATAGCTTTTACTACGTATAAATAAAATACACATGTATTTGAAATCTGAGGTCCAGTTTTTTTGCTGTTGAATTCTTACATGAGGATCTGTTTGAGTCGCATGGAGAGCTTCCACACCTGATGAGGGCACGCCATAGCTTTGCTAAGCAGAACAGGTTATTTTTCTCATTTCCCTCTTTGCCTCCAAGAGGTCAAGTGTTGAACTCAGAGAAGTTTCCCTGGCTTTTGAATGCTCTTTCTGGGCAGGAGTCAGAGCAGCACTGTCCTGACAGAAAGTGCCAGTGCTGGGATGGGACTGCTTTTCTGCTACAGGTACACGTATGGTATCTATACAGAACTTGAGAACACGCACTCCCTAAGAGCTGATCTCACTTTGCCATAGAGGGGTAAATGGCCTTTGAGGACTTGCTGTTACAGTGTTAAATTAAAATATTTGTTACTTGAGGTATTTAGGAACAGAAGTGTAGTTTCCCTCTTATGCAGCTTGGCCCATTTATTGAAATGTATTCCCTTTTCAGGATTTCCCCATAAATTCAAACACACGAGATAATGACTGAAGATTTCCTAAAGCTAGGATCTTACAATAAGGCATGTAAGAGGTGTAAGGTACAACTTACTTTATTTCAGGAGAGCTCTAGACATTAAGATTTTGACAGTTTCCCCCTGTTCACTGCAGAACTCATGTGTTTTGCATACAAACTTAGCATAGCTTATAAATCTTGAAAATTCCTGTTCATTGCTCGGGACCTGATTTAGCCACCATAAAAACCAGAAGAAATATTCCTGGTTTTGTTGGGTCTCACATCAGTCTTTCTGCCTCTGGAGACCACTGTTTAAACCAAGGGTTGAGTGTGAATTAATAGCAAATATTTATGTGTATTTTTTTTCTGCTAGCCAGTAGACACAGGTTGCTGTCTTCAAGCCAGACCAGCAAGAGTGTAGTCTGAGCAGGGAGATGGGTTGCAAATTGAGCAGTAAAAGGTATGCACATATAAAAAGCAACTAGTGCTCGTATCTCCCCGTATTCTTGTATCTTTATTCCAGGATAGTTCAGAGCTCAGAAGTCAGGATCTTGTGTCTTCATTAAAATGACATTTTTGTAAGTATTTCTTTAAAGATGTATTCACAGCTTGTAGTTTGCACCTGCAGACAAATAATGTTATCTTGGTAACAGAGTTCCCAGCAATCGCAGGTGGATTGATTTGTCATCATGCAAAGCTTTTATCTACCATGTAAAAAATATTCCCCATATGAATGAGGAAATAGAAATTGATTTTGAATAGCTATTCTTTCCACACACAGGCTCTTTTGTTATACATTTTGTTAATTCTGGTATGATTTTTATGCACTACATCTTTTTTTCTAAACTTTTTTTTCTGGTTTACTGCCTGACTTTGTTTAATGCTGCTAAACGATTTACTGAAGCTTTACATTTGATATTTCAGTTGCCAGAGAGACTTTGAGCTGAATGCTGTCCCCAAATATAATACAATATTGTGTTAGCATTAATATGGATATTGATGCAAAATCAATGCAAATAGACTCCACAACTAATCCCACACTCCCTTGCTCAAGCTTACTGGCAGCAACACTAAGTTATTTCTTTGATTTCAGTGCTGAATATGCAGTATTTATGCAGGGTTACACTTCACTTTACATCCTTATTTTGGTAATCATTATGCCAGTGCACACTAAAGCCATTCTTACAGTTAAACCTCTTTCAGCATTTTTATCAAGCCCTTCTTAGACTGACCCATGTTTTGGGGTTGACTTTGATTTGTGTAATGATTTATCTCGGAAAACATTGCATCCACTTTGTGAATGTGCCAAACATCTTAAAACTAGTAAGAGCTGAAGGTTCATAACCTGTCACAGGCTATGCAACCCGCTGTCTAAAAGGGGAGAGTGTATGTGACGTGAATAGGACTGTTTGGCTGAAGGTCACAGTTGCACATATACTGATGGCTCTGGAAAAAGTGCCTGGCTCCAGTGCACTATTAGGCTGTAATTAGTGTAACTAACAACTAATATGAAGGAGCAGAACAGAGGTCACCACAAGACTTCAAAGGTCTTAACAGGTTAAGGTTGGAGGGCAGTCTATCCCCTGGCTTAATCTGTTGCCATATCTTCTGAGATTTGTTGAAATCTTCACTGACCTCTAACCTCGACGTGTTGCCCTCTCATAATTTACTGGTCACATGCCACTTTCTTTATTTCTGTCCATTTGGACATGCATGGGTCTTTGGGAACGGTGTCTCCCCTTTCTGTTCAGATACAATTGTGAACAGGTAAAGAGCTTTTTGTTGGAGGATGGGGATTGTGAGTTAAGTCTTTAATGTTCTAATGTTATTGCTCTTCTAAGTTCAATTTTATTGGAAACAATTGTTTTGCTGCACTTGTGATTGGTAGATGATGTTTGACATGTAGAGCAGGATCAGGTTTAAAATCTAGCTATTGAAATAAACAGGGTAGGTAACATGCAGTTGTTTTCAGGAGATGCTAAATGCCACGCTTTCATGAACTGAGTTCTTCACCAACCAAGGATAGTTCTGTTTATATTCTCAGTAAACATGATTGCTTGAGTTTGTGACTCAATGAGAGCTTGTCTTGTGGGACAAATCATTAGATAACCCATCACAGCATTTTAGTATGGGAATGAAATACCCATCGAGGAGACCACCACCATACTGCTCTGCAGCTCATCACCATAGCTAAGCATGGCGGCAGGGAGGAGAGCGCTCCATGTCTGTAGATGAAGCGGCACACAGCACACAAGTCTCCTGTACCAAATTGAGCACGGGTTTAGTCATCTTTTTAAAGGACAACCAAGAGGGAGAGAACAGCCCAACATTAAAGTTCACTAGGGAAAGAAAAAAAAAAAATCATTGAAGGATTTCACAAGCAACAACGCTTGGATGGTATTTGGGAAATCTTTTTCTTTCAAGACTATCTTGCGATTAACTATGGGAGCAGTACATCAAAGCTGCACTGACTTCAAAGCTCAGAACCACTTACAGCTTCCAGCTATTACTAAAACCTACTACTTCACCTTGCCAGCAGCTCGTCTCAGCTGCCTCTGCAAGTTACGCCCTTCTACTTCCTGCCTCCTAATTTTGGGGAAATAAAAAAAAAGAAAAAAAAAAAAGAAACAGCTGGTAAATTAAATATAGCTGAAGCAGTGTGAGGGCTGGGGAAAAAGAAGTAACAACAAATGGACCATCAAAGTGCTTAAGATTTAGGACAGACTCAACAGTGATTTGCATGTGCATATTCTTTGGCCAGCTCTAATGAAGCTGCCTGTGTGGAGGAAGTCTCCTGGCTGTGGTGTAACCCTCTGTAAAAGTCCCTGAGTGAAAAGAGCAAGCTGTACAGACCAGTGCTTAGTTCCAGATGTTAGCTATCAGACAGGGGGTTCAGTACAGGAGTCCTGACAGGTGGACGAAGTCAGCACTAGTGCTGACTTCATACCAGCAGAACTGCCTCGGGACCCCAGCAGGCTTTCACATACTGATGAGATAGATCTACAGTGTCCTCAGGTTTGCACAGACATACATTCAGACATGTCCATATGGTAAACCTGGAAGCAGTCTGCCAGCACTGGGCAACAATCACCATTTATTGCTGCAAAATTATTGATTCTCCTGCATTATCGGGGTGGGGGGGTGGGGGGGAAGTGTAGAAGCAAAGTCTGCATATTTGCTATTTTTGGAGTCCCTGAAATGCTGTAATATTTGTAATATTATGGGACTGTATTACACCCTCTGAACTGATGCAAGAAAGCTGAAGCGTACTGAAGTCATAATGTATTGCAATATTAATATTATTCAACATTTAGAACTGTTACATTGTTATTTTCTGATTGGGAGCTTTATGCCTAGGGCTTTCAGAATGGTACATTAATCTCTGAATAAAATTTTTCTTGCAGATGACACATTAATAGAAAGTTAGGAACAAGTGTGAGTCTCCAAGTGTGTTTTATATAACAGTTTGTATGTTCGGTGCAGATCAATGACATGCTCTCTAGAGCTAAATGCCATTAATCCATTTACAGCTGCTCACTGCAATGAAGAGAAATTACCAGAGAAAGAGCAGCAGATCCCTCCACCACCCTGCATAACCTTGCATTTTGGAAAAGCCAGCCCCCATGACCTCCTGTTGAGACAAAGGCCCTTTGGCAGCTGTCAGCCTGGCTCTGGGCTGGGGCACTCTGGTCACTTCGCCCCGAGACCTGTGGAGATGGCACTGCATGTTGTGGGCCTTGTGCCTGCCAGGGTCAAGGGCTGTGGCATGGCACGGCCTGCATGGCCTTCCAGGAGCCTGGTGTGAGGGAGGGGGGCTTGCTTTTACATCTGAAAGAGGCACACGTGTGTTCTGTCTGGAGCGGGGGCAGCTGCTTTTAGCACGTGAAGGTGGGGGGAGGCTTCCTGACAGGCTGATGGTGCAATCAAAATGTCAGGTTGTTTGAAACACATTGACACGATAGGTATGACTCCCTCTGTGAATCTGTGTATTGCTCTGCATGATGGATCTTTCTTCCTCTGAAAGAATGCATTTCACTGAAGCACACTGCATAGTAGGAACAGCACAGTCATTTGAAGTTCATTGGAAGTATAGGAGGACACTGTGTTTCCTGTCCGTATGTTAAACTTGGCATATTGATTTTTTTTTGCACAGCTTGCAGCATGGAAATGTGATCTACAGCTATGGCTAGGCAAGCTAACCACATGTGAATTTGTTAAGTACTGCTGGATTAGCAGGAATCATCAGACTGTGCAAGTACAGAGGCTTGACTTCTGTAACTCTCTATTTATGACTTAATCAATTAAAATAACAAGTTTTGATTTTATTGGCTGTAAATGCTTAGGCACAAGTCATCTGCAGAAGCCATTGTCTGCCTTTTTTCATGACATAAACACCCTGTAACTTGGCCACAGTACCTAAACAGGCAAAGCTGCAGCTGAAGTTGGGGGACAAATAGGCAAAGATCCAACAAATATATTTAGCTACTGTCTTTCACATTACTGCATACGATTCAGAAAGGTATCGTGCATTTCTTAACTTGCACTTTTTTTATCTAAATTTGCCATCACTTTTCTTTCTCTATTCTTTGTCTGGTTAATCTTTTGTTGCCTTTGTGTTCAAAGATGATACTAAGATTACGGAAGCTGCAATCTGCGTTTAAGTGCAGATGCGATGCAGCCATGCAGAAAGCAGTCTCCCGATGTGAGGCTGGTTTGCTCTTCTCTCTACATTATTATACTTCCTTAAACACCTCCATTATAACTTTCACCTTGCTTTGATTTCAAAGACTACAGCAGCTGCATCACACAGGTGAGCCATAGCTCCACTGAGCAGGCTACCTGTGGCTTCTCAGAAATGCTGATGTGTTATCTGCTGTGTTTGTGAAGTTTTCTGTTTGCTCTTGGATTTGGGAAACCAGTCTGCAGCTCTAGAATGAAAACAATATGGAGTCCAAGACAAAGAAAGTGACCACAGGTATTTGGGGGTCTGAAATTATTGCCATTCACCCTCTGAAAACTATTTCCACCAAAAAGAAATAAACTTAAACCAAATGGTTATTTGAGGGCAAAGGAAAGCTGGCTCTACTCCTAAAGAATGTCTTTAATGCAGTCTCTCCAAGTCACCTACAAAACCATGTGGACTAATGCCTGGCTTATCACTCAGGGTTTTCTGGGAACTAATCTGTTCAAAATGTTTGGAATAAGCTAAAACCTGGCTTGCTCATCTAATGAAAAAGGTCAGAACAGAGAAGAAAGTGGCACTGGTTTGTGTTAGGTGACACTGTGCCCTGCTTGTCTAATTTGATTACACAGCCACTGAAGCCCCGGGCAAAGCTGATTTTAGCTATAATCAGCTTCTTAACCTTTTGAGAACTAACGTAAACACTACCTACCAGTGGTTAATTATATTGCTCAGTTACACACAACAAAGTGCAAAGGTAAAAGTGTAGAACTACAGTAACACATGTTGTGACAAGATTACTCGAGGGGATTAAAGTTGTCTGTGTTTTATCTGTGCTTATTGATTTCTTTCTCAAAAATTAAAAACAGATTATGAGCAGGGAGTGTCAGTATATCAGCTTATGCAGCATTGCCCTGCTATGCCGACGTATTTCTTTCCTCTTACGTATGAAAGGACAGATCTCGTGCGTATTGGACTGGTATGGGCATGAATTTGTTAATGATTTTAGGTTAACTTTGTTCTAATTCTTGGTCAGTAATAGATTCTACACGTTCCCTTCCTCTATCACAAGCATCTTGCAGAAAGTTTTGGAAGCTCTTATGGCAGATAAACCATGTCCATGTGTGACATCTGTCTCTACATGGAATAAATGGGATGAACTTTTCTTTCACATTTTGAATACACATACTGTCCAAGAACCTAAGAGCCGACGTTCAAAATCTGACTCGATGCAGAGCCTGTGTATCCTAGTTTCCCATGTTGTTTGTTTCATACAGTCTCTGTGTTTTGTCAGGAAACTGGCATCTCCTTAAACTTCCAAATTTTTGGTGACTGGTAAGCCAATAGACTTCCAATGAATTTCATCTTTTCCTGACCTGTGCTGATCCTTGGTGTTTATATAAGGAAATACTGATCTACTCATCTTCTTATAAAGTTGCTGTTCTTACATACTTTTTGCATGGAGGCAGTAAACTGCATCTTTATCAACTTTCCAGACAACAGAAGTGGAATTAATTTGCTCTCATTGTTTTTTTTGTTTTGTTTTGTTTTGTTTTGTTTTTTTGTCAGCTATATCGCTCTCACATGCTTCCCACCAGCCTATTTTATGATGTGCTGTGAAAGCAAATAGGTGGGATGTAAATGCTTGGTAAACAGACGAGCCTTCATTCAGGTATCAGCTAAGTAAGATTAAGAAAGCCATAGTAACTAGAGATAGATAAACAGTAAGACTGAACAAAACAACATTTGCACAACAACAATAAATAATAATACAACACATGCACGCACATAAATCTCGCTGACACATGGTCCATTGTGGTCAGGTACAAGGTCAGAGTTGGTTTCCTTTTCTTACAGTTAGTAGCTAAATATGTGTTTGCTGTACACATACTTGTCTCTGGCAAGGTTACAGTTCGTTGAGATGAACTTGGGCAGGCTTAGATCCTTTTAGCTGACTGCTGCAGTGCCAGCATGGTGGTGAGAGGACCTTCAAGATCTAGACAGGAACAAGAAATAGCTCATCGGCTTCGGCATATATTAGAGATTCATTCTTCATCTCAGGCTCCATGTTTTTCTCTGGGAAAGGCATATGCATAAGAGAACAGGCTAAATGTTATCACTTTGAGTTTCTTGCAATTTTTGTAGAGTTTCAACCTTTAACTGTAGAGGTTATTGCATGTTCCAGTGGCCTGTTGGGATCTACAAGTTATCATGCATATCTGTTATTTTTCTGTGCCCTGCATTTCCAGCAGGTGAAATATGAAGGCAATTCTGCTGGCACAAATGTGAGCTCATCTGCAGGATGCTGATAATTTTTTCTAAGGTTTTGTTTGAAATGCGTTTTCCTTATATAGCTGTAATAGGAGTCTTTTTCCAACCTACTCTAACCCTCCTGGACTCTTTGATTGTATTTATAGTAAAATGAAAGAAAGTTCTAGTACTTGTTGTGTGTGTCACTATAGCACTAGCTGCATTTCCTGCAGTGGAAGAAGCTTTGTCTGTAGCATAACAGGGTGTCATTATTCTGCAGCAGTGGGATATTTTTCCTCCCTAAAAAGAAGTGAGATCAGACTCACTCTACTGGGCCAGCTATCAGAGCGGCATGGAAAAGACTGCTTAGACAGGTTTGCGAAATGCATCAGTCTCCACATTTAGGACCAACTGTCCTTGTGCCTTCCTATTTCCTGAACTTGTTCCAGCTACACGGAGGCTTTATGCAGTGTTTCTGCCATGTGAGTACCTGCCTTGCTCCAGAGTTATTATCTGGGGACTGCTTCTGTTGGGCTAATAGTTTCAGACAGTGAATGAGTGCAAGGCAACAGAGCTGGAGAAGGAGTCTTTTTCTGCCAGAAAGTAATTTTGGGGCTCTGGCTTGGCAGACAGCTTAGCTTCTGGACCACATGACAGAGACACCAGAGTTTGGCTGTGTCTTAATGACTTAGGTAACTTTTTAGATTGCTCACAAAGAAAACTAAAGACTTGGTTCCCTTACTGGGTACTCACAGGAGCACAAAGACAGTGCTTCTGCAAGCAGCACTGCAGCACCAGCACTACTATGCCTTGACATAGGCAGCAGCTGCTCTTCAGTCCCTCTTTGAGGGACAGCCTTTCTTCCTGTCAACTGCAATGAGACATGAAAGTACTGCTGCTCCTGACTGCTCCTGACTGCGTGTCACACAGTGCTGGGATCACAGCCACGACAGATTTTGATCCAGATCTAGCAGAAGTGGGACCCTGAAGAAGAGTGTGGCTTGTAAAGGGTGAGTTTATCACAGGCTTCAGAGCAGATCAGAGTAGCAGAAGTTATGCAATAGTTCCCTTTCCCCCTTGAGAATAAATCGTTACCCTTTTCATAGCTGGCAGAGAATAAGTCAACAATGACACGTTACTGCAGAAAAGACAAACCTTTTGCTCAAATATCTACCTAAGACTATGGCTTGCCGGACATCAGCTGGGATACTACATATGTTGATGGGTGGCATCACTGATGAAAGAGGGGAAGAAGCTGGAGAACCTACAAAAATAGCATCAAAAATGTTGGTAGAAGCCTAGAAAATGTGGCCCTCTGGAAAAGGTTGAGAGATCTGAGAAAGCTTAGACTAAAAAAAAGACTGAAAGAAATAACGTGGTAGAAATCATTTCGTGTGTGAAAGACTTATTGTGAAGTTGAAAGGAACAGTGCGTTCTTTGTGTACTTGGTAAATAGTACAAAAGCAATGACGTTAAATTGCAGCAGGAAGAATTTGGATTAGGATTTAAGAGAAACTTTCAAATGATATGGCTGGAGGATGCTGCCTCTGTTCTGGAGGCATCCAAGGACAGGTCAGATAGATAGACATGTACCAGAGATCAGTATTGGTGCTGCTGATCTTGTTTTGAGCCAGGGCATGGGGTGTGTGGCCTAGAGAAATTTCTTTCATGCTTGTTTGTCTGCGGCTGCATAAATAGGCAGAAAAAAAAGCACAGGGACTCTCAAGTTCATCACTTTCGAGCTGTTTTCATAATTTTGGAATCACCTTTCCTAGTTTTTTGTTGTTTTTTTCCGAAGATGTACCAGAGACTACGCAGTTCATTCAGGCAAAGCTGCTGAAGTAATGCAGAATATAAACTGATTTTTTTTATGTATTCGCATAAGCAATCCGTGGGCGAAAGTTCTGAGTTTTGTTTTCTGAAATGCATGTGTTGGGTAATGTTATCTGTTGGTTTTGGCAGGATACAGAGAACTGACAGTTATTGATAACAATGTCCTCTATGGTTTGACATCCAAGAGCAAAAGTAAGTCTGTTAGGAAGTGTTAACCAGGAGAATACTATCCCTTGTCATTGGTTTTGATGTCCGCAGTGTCCCCACTCAGGCTGTAAAACAAATATATCACATTGCTTAGGGGATAACTACATTCTAGGAATAACTAATAAGCTTTAGCAAAGCATTTATAAACACTCCATGTACAAATTCATTTAGTGCATGCGTACAGTATACAGAAATCTGGGTTGCTTTGTGAATGTGCTAGTTAGATTTTTTTAAAAGCATTTATAGCCACTGATACTTGTAATAAATAAATAAACCCTTTGTACAACACAGTAAAATCAATTTTATTCATGCTAATTCCAGAACATTTTCAGAGAAGTGAATTGCGGTGAATGAAATTAATAAGATGTGCTGATCAGTTTCCTTCTGATTTCTGTAAAGAATTCTTTGCTGAGAACACTAGTACCTTTAACAGCAATTGTGTGGGATCTAGCCAGCTTTGTTTCCAGTCTGCTTACAGGAAAAAGAGAGGAGCAAAAAAACTTTTGCATTTACTGCTTTTTCTGAGGGCCAAGGTGTGGTTTGAAATAGAGGTCTGGCTGAAAAAAGAATTATGGATCTCATCAAAACAGTACCCTGGGAACATTTTCGTTTTTGTTTTTTTTTTTTCTTTTCCTTCCCAGAGGTCAGATCCTGAAACTCCTGGGAGTTCGGACAGTGGGGATGCTTTAATAAATGTGCAGTGATAAAACTGCCAGATTGAAGGTTTCTGAAGTGCTACTGTCCAAAATCACCAGCCATGCTTGAAACTAGTAATTCTTGACAGAACATACACTCTCAGTATGTGACTTTTAGCTGCGGGAGGCAGAGCATATGCTTCAGTGCCAAAAAGTGGAGCTTTTTAATTGTATTTGTGTCATAACCTCTTTTATTACAGTTTTAAGTTCTTTTCCTATTTCATTCTTCAAGGCTTGCTAAGAAAACCCAACTGAAAAAAAAAAAAAAAAAAAAAAAAAAAAAGCCTATAGTTTATTTAAGAACTTCTGAATGTATAAGAGAAGGTATTGTGGCCCTAAAGGGTTTGTCTTTAGTTGCTTTGTTAATTCAAAATATAGCTCCTCCTAATGAGTCTTGTATGATTTAATGAATCAATCCTCAAACTTCTGAGCACCCAGGGTTCCCATCACCTCTCAGTACCGTTGGGACAGCAGCAGTTGGGTTACTATTGAGTTCTGTTATTTCCCAGGGGCAGTAAAATAAAAGCAGGCAGCTAGAAGCACTTCATTAATACTAAGGTAACAAATCAGGCTGATTCAGGGGTTTAACCCCCTTACTGGAAGCAGAGGAAATCTCTCTATTGTCACCACGCAGGTATGCCTTAAGCTGCTGTGATCCTCAATCTCTTTCTCTCTTGTTTCTGTGTATTTATTGCCTGTGGAATCTGCAGAGATAGGCCTCTTCACTCACAGTGTGGTGACAGCAGATTTGTTTTACAGGGACTGAGTGCAGAGGGGGTTAAAACCCATTTGGCAGAGACAAATGGAAGAGCTGGCGTTGGAGGATCTGGTGGGAAGGGGGATTGGTCTGCCAAAGATGTAGCTAATTTATTAGAAGGAGCAATTGCTATGACTTGCTAGAGCCATCTCTCAAATCTGTACATGCAGATTCCAAAAACATTACTTTGTATGTTATACCTCCTTGCTCTTGATTTAATTTGTGAATGATGGTATTGGGTGCTGTAGATAGAATCTGTTGTTTGTGTAACAAGATGGTGTGGTCATCTCAGGGAATCAGAAAGTTATCAAGCCACTCTGAACAAGTGCTTCCCACAATATACATTGCAAGTATCAATCATAAACAACTATTCTCATTTATGATTTTATAGTAAATTGGTGGCGGTCTGTGCTTTCTTTAGAGATGCTGCAGTTAAGTGATCAGTTTCTGAGCCTGCAGAATCTTCTCATTACCCCAGCTTGTTGTAGATGTCCTGAACCTTGGGGGCAGTGGATACACCATTCGTGCACACATTAGAAAATCAGGATGATCTGCTTTGTGTAACAAACTGCTTCATGCAAGCAGTAACTCACTAGCAGTTGTGTTACACAGTTACACACTGAAGAAGAGTCTTACCAAAATAATTCTAAATTTCCTTCTCTGTTTTGATAGACAAGGTGAATAAGCAAATAAATGGTGTGAATATTTCGCACTCTGTCCCACACAGTGTAGGAAATTAAGAAGCCGCATGAAGTAACTTGGAGGGTGGGTCCTAAGATACAAAGCTCTCTGTCACTGGTACCAAAGCTGAAGTTGTTTCTCTCTCAGAGGTGAAATTAATACAAAACTCAGAATTAATGTATTTCTGTAGATGAGTGCCCATCTTCATTACTCTCATCCTCATCCATAATGGGTATGGAGAAGTGGCTGCCCAGCATTGATGGTGCCACAGACCTGATCACCCCACCACATCCATTTGCCATCCACCTTCTCTTTACCAGAGGCTGTTGAGGGTAATATTCTTTTCCATAACCTGTCAGCATTCAATTGCAAAAAACACAGATTTGTGCTAACACACTGAGTGTGTTTATTCCTGCCCATTCATCCCCAGGGCCAGCAGAGGCACAGGGAGCTGCAGCACCTTCAGGCACTAGAGCTGAGTCTGCAGGAAGCCCTGAAATATGCTCCCAGTCTGGAATGGTTTTCAGAGCTTGTGTGGACATATTGCAAGGGTACACAGAAATGCTTGTACTAAGACTGCCTGTTCTGCAACAGTTTGGACAACAAGGTATTTCAGTTTTGAGGGTTAGTAATTGATTCCTAATTGTTTGCAGCACAGACACAGAACACATTTGCAGTGTTATCAGTCCCCTTGATTGTCACCAGTTCCATTTCTTTATATTTTTGTAGTTACACGCATAACTTTCTTAAATGCATTGTCTGTCACTTGGTGTGGTGCTTTTTGTCTGAAGATGGTCAAGGGCTCAGAGTAATGATGCTCATGGTCAGTTTTTCTCTACCTTCCTGTTCCTTGCCTACGGGAGGGCTTTTGTTTGTCCAAAACTTTTCTTATTTAAAGGTGGTTTTGTTTCTTCAGAACTACCACGGCACCCTGACAAAAGCACTGAGTCCTTGAGGCATCTGATAACAAACCTGGACTGCTTTACGTAAAAGCTTGCAGTAGGGAGGTGATGTCCTTTGGTTTCATCGGGTCACCTTAGCATGTTGTGGAGCTTAGGTCATCTCTCCATGTGCCAGATGCATCCCTGGAGCTGAGTTATCACGGAGTTTTGACAAGGTGGGTTTGATCCCATCAGGTTACAGATTCCAGTTATTCAAAAAGTTCTGTTTATGCTTTACTCTTGTTTAGTGCTGAAACACTATGGTTTCTGGAAAAGTTAGTATGCTTATGCTGTTTAAACATGAGTGTTGAATGGATGATGAGGCACTGGGATGGGCTACCCAGAGGCACTGTGGATGCCCCAGCCTGGAGATGTTTGAGGCCAAGCTGGATGACAGCTTGGGCAGCATGATCTGATGACTGATTTAGTGGTTAGCAATCCAGTCTATGGTAGAGTAGATTTAGAGTGGAATTAGATGATCTTTGAGATCCCTTCTAACTCAAGCTATGCTGTGATTCTATGACCATCTGGAAGTAGGAGATCAGAAATAACAAAGTTATGAAATGTGTGTTGGACTGTGTGAATTGAGTAAAACATGCAAACATGGGGTTTTGTGAGATGTGCCACATGTCTGCTGGACTGGAGAGTGAGAAGGCAGGAGGCCCTAAGTTCAGCAGACCATTACTCAAAAGCGGTCATACAAAATAGTTGTAGGCTCTGAGGCTGTTTGCTTTGCAAAAGCATGCAGCTCTTATTGCTTCTAAAATACTACTGGAAAACTGGTCACAGGAAGGCATTGAGCCAGGCACCCTTGATGTGTACAGCCATGCAGGAGCCATTGGCAATGATGAAGACATAGATTTTGTATCAGGTACTTCTTTATGAAGCAAGAGTGCCACTGCTTCATCACTAAATGTAGCCCAGATTAAAGGGCATTTGGATTTTGTGGACACAAAGCCACATGCATACACAACACAGAAAGTGCTAGGGTGTAGGAGGTCTGTTTATTTTGGAAGTAGGAGCTACATTAAGAATATTGGTTTAGCAAAACCATTGTCAGCTGCAACGAAAACATCAGCTGAAGTGGATATTTACAGAGGAAGGAAGAGAGAGATATAATTTCTATCCCTGTTGACAGGAATGCTCAAGACGGCAGGATCTTGCCCTGCCCATGCTGGCATTACATATCTGATGGAGTGGAACTGAAGCACCAAAAGTGATTGGAAGTGTGTTTGAAGATTTGTAACCTGCATCAGACCATAATGTTTACAAATGAGAGACTGAATAGGTATTTACTACTATGATCATTTACAGCAAACAAGTAAACCATGTGATACCCTTTGAAACAGTAAAATAGAGGGAAAAAAAAAAATTAAAAATCTATAATTTTAATCAAAAGTTTGTTTCAGTCATTGAAATTCTGTTATTGCTGCTTACAAACATTAAAGTCAATCAAAACATCAGTAGCCTGAAAGATCAATATTTTTAATATGTTTGCATTGCAGTGCTACAGATTTTTGGCTAATGGATCTCACCCATATTGATTTCCATGGGAAATGTTAGTCTGATACTGAAATAATTAAAAAAAAAAAAAAAAGGCAGGGATTATTGGTTTGGAATTTTGAAGGAGATAGAAGTATAAAAATTGGTTATTGACTGAATCGCTTGGGGTGAATGAACCTTGGGCACTTGCAATAAACTTGTAGCACAGAGTCATTACTGCATACCACCTTAGTCCCTTAAACCTAAAATCAGTCAATAACCTATTATAACAATGCAAATTGTGGTGAAATAACATAGCGGGCCCTTTTCAAAGCAGCGGGTTATTCATAAGCATCTACATACATACGTAGATGGATGTATTAAACCACCTCTGGAATATGCACAGTAGCTGATTTTCAAGTTTGTTATAATGTATTGAGTTTGTGTTGGTATGAATCTGAAGGGCTTGAATTGAAGTAATTGTTTAAAATAAGATTAATGGCTCAGCAGCTACTGAAATGAATAAACGTATAACAAAATGCTATGTACAAATAGAATAAACAAGTGTGTTCAGTATTGTCCCAGTTCTGGGCAAATGCTGGGTAGTTTGGGTTTTTTTCCTGTTTATTTTGTTACAGGGGTAGGAAAACAAAAGCACTGACCACCCTGAACCAGCAGATGGTCTGAAGTGGGGCTATGCTCACCCCTTCTCCACTGCTGTGCCCTGAAGTGTCCATGCTCTTCATTCACCCCTCCTTCCAAAGTGTTGTGATTTGCTTACCTAGCATATTCTTCTTTTATGAAGAGAGGATTCTCCTTGCCCCTGGGAGCCATGCTTTGGGCATTATATTGGTGAAATAAATAGATTCTCTGCAGCAGAACTTACTCTGCATTCCCAGCCAGGGGCTGGATGAGTTTACCTGGAGAAAGCAAGACCTTACTGGCTACAATACTGATTTTTATTCACAGTTAAGTGAAACATGTAAGCAAAGCAACGCCATGCAGTTCCTGCTTTAAAAACGCTCCAGGCCTCTGTTCCTCTCCACACTGGGGACTGGCAGCACAAGTGTTTCTGCTAAAAGTAGGTACTGCAGTATGCAAGCTGTCAAGCCAAATATATTTTCACCTGGGCTGTATGAATATTTAACACATATGTACTAACACAGCAGTGATAACTCAGTGCCTGTGATACTATGGAAAATACATTGTTCTTATATTTTATTATTACGGAGTTTCATCTGTGGATATTTTCTGGTTTATTTTCCCTGATTTGTTGCTCTGCTCATAGCCCTGCACTGCAGCCTGTGTGTAGGTCAAAACCTGAGGAAATGCACAACCAGCAGAAAGCTGCAGAGGCAGGATCAGCAGCAAGTGCCTTGGTTTAACTACCGATGTCTGACAGCAGGCAGGTTACCATGTCCTGCCAGAGTCTCAGCGGACTGTCACCATTTGGGAATAACTCTTAATGAAGTCTAAAATTTCTCAGTAAACTTGTTAATGGGAGTCTCGTCACTGGGAAGCTACCTCTGTAGTTACTCTTCAAGTCACGTAGTTTCTGAATAATTAACATCCTCCCTGTTGCTGGAGCCACATATTTAGGACAGAGAGATGCTGTCGCTGTGGGTGGTAATCCCATGGTGTGGGGCCATCGCTCTCTGCAGTGCTGTGTGGGATACGGGATGGTCATGAACTGTCCTCTTTTCATTTTGCCTGGACTGGAAGGAATTCCACTTTTTAGATTCTTTATCAGTCTTTATTGCATTCCAGGTTGATATCAGGACAGCATTTCAGACTAAAGCTTCCCTTCCTTGCTTTTAACTCCTGCCAAAGCATGCCTCTGTTCTGTTCCATCCAAGAACCTGATAAAAAATGAGGAGTGCTTCCAAAAAACAAAGAAAGAAGGGAAGATGATATTGTCATTTGTAGAAGTCACTGTTTGCTTGCAGCTTAAAACTTCTTCTGCTAATGGAAGTGAAGATTTTACCTTTCCTCCTTATTAGAAGTGGAGGCTAACTAATTATGCCCAGGGAGGCACACAGATAAAGGGAGATGAGACCTTCTCCGTGCATAGAGCTCTAAGTTTTATCTTTTCATAGTGAGAAAAAAGGTCTGTAGAACAAGTAATGGAGGGTTTCCCAGCATTTTTTTTTCAACATGGTTTTCCTATATTTTGCAACTCAGTAAAGAAAGTTACAAGTTTGAGGTGGAAGGATATTTCCTGAGTTCCTGAGGAAAACAAACTGAAACAAATAATGCCTATCTCCCTCAAAAAAAAAAAAAAAAAAAAAAAAAAAAAAAAAAAAAAAAAAAAAAAAAATTGTTTTTGTTTTTTTCTAAAACCTATTTATAAAAGGCAAATTTTACAAACTCTGGGAGTTGTATAACAACTGTATCCTAGGAAGAGTTGAAAAGTTGCAGGTACAAAAGGAAACGGCCTGGCCAGAGGATTCTGAGAGCCGATTCCCACACCTCAAGGATGCCACCCATACATGGAATATATTACCAAAGAGCACTACCGTGGCTTCATAACTGGGCTTGACCTTAATGGGCATTGTGTGGCTATAACTTTACAGAATCACAGAATTAACAAGGTTGGAAAAGACCTAGAAGATTATCTAGTCCAACCATTACCAATACATCCCAGCTAAATCATATTCCTCAACGAATAGGGCAACACACTACAGATCCAAGAAGCATTCTCTGTGATATATTTATAAAATCATATCTTTTAACTTTATTTCCTGAATTCTGTGGTCATATGTGGAACTGATCGTAACAGGAAGTTACATTGATAGCCTCATGTTCCAGTTACAAAGATATTGCAAGCTGAAGTTATTTCAAAAAGAGAGAGTAAAACCTGAAAGTAATAAAACAAGTAGAACTCCCAAAAGGTGGGGTTCTTCACAAAGAAGCAAAACTTATTTATTTCCCCAGAGCAGAAGCTCCTCCTGAGCATGGATTGAAACACATATCTTAAATCTGTAATCTGATTGTGTATCCTTCGGAATCAAATCCGCTACTCAGGTGTACCATGTCTACCTGCACATAAATTAGAAAAAGAAGCTGGTATGTCAAAATCAAGGCTGTACTGCCTTGAGTTTGTAATTACTTTATCACTCTTAATGATAGACTTTTGGAACTTAACAAATGTCTGTCATCTGATACAGAGAAATTTAGTAGACTTGCCTGCCTTGATCAGCAAAACCCTTCTCCAAAGAGTTGTGAGGAGTTCTTGGTGATGCGCAAAACAGATTTTGCTAACTGAAATTCTGACCAGGACCTCAAAGAGGTAGCCCAAATTCCAACATATTTGCAGTGACACCATTCTGGCAGTCAGGAATACAGCTTTAGATAGTGGCTTTTCATGTTTTGATAATACAGCTATATTTCTGTCCGGGAGGTTCTGCTTTCTAGTGGTGTAGCCAGGTACCATCAATGCATCACAATGTTTGAGTCTATTTTTGAGAGCAGAGAAGAATTCACTGATCTGGCTTAGCTTTTTATTTGTAGTAATAGCATTTCTTTTATTACTCTGCAGGTGAATTATGATGGAGATTGGCTTAAGGATTTAGAAGATATAACATTTTTGGTGTGGCCTTAGTTCGGGAAACTACTTGAAGTGGGATGCCATAGTACACTGAGACACCACGGCGTCTCATTGAATTTAATACAGATCATGGATGTATATCACTGTGCAGGACTGATGCATCAGTCTTACACATTGAATTTAGTGCATACTGAAACCTGTGGGGGAATTTAGGCCAAACAAGCTGAATTTTCAAATCTGTAGGCTTCAGTCATGTGTATACTTTTGTATATGCAAAACAGTTTATTCTGAACATAGTTTCTAATTTCCTGCTGTGTAATGCACTAATAGTTCCATAATCAAGTCTTCCCAGGCAGGTAGTTTATATATATCTGAGTAAGGTCGTTCTAAAACAGGGATGCTGTGTTAGTGGATATTCGTGTTGTTGCCGTAGTAAAAGGCAGAAAAGATATGAGCTCCATGACAACTGTGCAGTGTTAGGATCCTGTGGTGAACATTCTACTTCAAGCTAAAAGTAAGTGGGATGTCCCCACTTAAAAATTCCTGTGTCCCTGCTGCAGGAGAGACTGGCAGAAATATTACAGTAAATGAGTAAATAAAACGTATAGAACCTGTATTAAATCACTAACTTCTTGAACTGTCTGCTGAGTTTTGGAAAGGTAACAGCTCTCTTTAAAACAGGTTAGAGACAGCATGTATTGACTGTACAGGAGCGCTGTGTTGCAAAAATGCCTCCAGAGGCATAGGTGTTGAGTGGCGTGTCTGCCTCATGCTTGTTTCCACACCCCCAACTCCCTCTCTCTGTTGTAATAAGGGAGAAATTGGTTTCAAATGTGTTTTCTTGACCCCCCTACTCCATACATGTTAGCACCTAACCTTAAATGATGTTTCTACAGTCTCGCCTGTATTTACAGTGATTATATGCATAATGTAGCATATTATTGTCTGGACTTCCTGTTTAATCAGTACAGAGCTTCTTACAAGTGCAGCTGAAAAGGGCAAACAAAATTAAAGCTTTATATACCAAAACAAGTTTGATTTGCTAAGCTCCCAGCATTCCAAAGTACACAGATTTGTTCCACCAAGTTTTGCGATGGCTTGCAGATGGGCAATGATTAATCAGAGAGCTAACTGTGAAGTAGTTTGCAATTAAACTGGAAAGCTCTGAAGCATGCTAATTGAATCAGAAAATTAGAGACACTGAGCAGTAATTGGCTATTTCTCATGCAGCAGGTGCCAGGCCACTCATCTGTGGAACAAGGTATTTAAGGCGAATTAGCACTAGTAAAAATACTTCTTGATATGGAACAGTTAGATTTTCTGCTCATTTTCACCACGGATGTCAAAACACACAGCTGTGATGTCTAGTGCTCACAGTATGTGTTGTAGGAGCCTGAGCAAGGCCGTCACCAACCTGCATACACTCTGTTTCAGATCAGGCTGAACCTGGGGTACCAGGGTACCTCCTAGCCCTGGCAGAGTAGCAGACCCATCCTTTGTGTTTCTTTTTGAGGTGAAGCTCATGGGTAGCTGATGGAGTGCTGGTGATATGCTGCAGGGTACTACAGCCCCCATCCATCACGTGGTGCATGCAGAATGCACCCAGCTCCTGCTACCTGAGCCCTCCTGTCTGTCCTCTGAGCTCTGCTTGGGACTACTCTGCTCCTCGATTCCTGCCATAAGAACCAGGAGAGTGTTCCGTGTGTGCTGCTTGCAGATACAAACATCAGTGGATCATGGATCTGCAGTCGCATTAACAGGACGCAGTCACTTCTGTCTCATTTTTGTTCAGGTTTAAAAAAATTACAAGTTTCTAGTTGGAATATTAGTTGGGAGCATCAACAGTATAAATCTAACACTGCTGTGAACAGAGTAGATGCATAAAGTCAATTCATATCACATCTCAGCATGAGTTTATATCTTCTAATTAGTACCACCATTTTATAGACAGCACACGCAATGAAAGTTTGTTTGCCGTGCCAATGGGGACTGGAGCGCACACAGTAGCTTTGCTATGGCAGAGTGATGGTGCTGCACAAGCACAAGTTGCCTGTAGCCCAAGCAGTAGGTAACCAGAAAAGAGTGGGATTTAATAAGTGGAATGGTGGAGGGTTTTTACAGCGATATAACCATTTTCAAATTAGACTGGGTGGGGCGCATGATTTCCTTCTTCATAACTAATTAGAGCATGGTAGGCTTATTAGTGAATAAAAAAATATTAAAATAGAAACACACTGCATCATATTGCTCCAAGTATTGAGAAGAAGAATATTACAATATTCAAATGCTAATCATATCACTTAGCAGAAGACTGCAGAATGTAGTGTATTTGAACTGAGACATAAATTATAAATTGTAAACAGTGCATAGGGGATATGTTATAACTGTGTCTCATTTAAATTAAGGCAGAGAGTTTTCTCTGAAGCAGATTATGTGCCTTCATTAAGTTTTAAAGTCCCCTCTATAATGTTTTATTAAGATCGCTTGGCGCAACATTTCCCACACTGGATGTCAGCAGCACATCCCGGTGAGGGGACCACAGCATGGAGGTGGTTCAGGAGCATCACTGTGCTGCTGGTTCACCGCACTGCCCACGTGCTCTGCAGCTCAGTGCCCACAGTGACTTTCCACCTCCCACCCCTCCCCAAAAATCCTGGCACCTTTCCCTTCTGCACTTGAATGCAGCTCCAAAACATTTGCATGATCAATGTTTGTTGCTGGAGGGATAAAGTTTGCTCTTCCATGGACAAGTGAGAATGTATTGATCATTTTATTCTATTTGCTATTTCTAAATTCAATATACCTCTGGAGTCGATAAGCAAGATCGAGAGCATATTCTTTTTTTGTGTACCTGCTTGTAGCTCGTTCTTAAGATCCAAGATACATTTTTGATTAATCACGAATGCTCTGGGGTCATGGAGAGCAAATGTGTTTGTGGAGTGTCAGCTGATGCTGTCAGATAAATGTCTTAAGCTTAGCCAAGGTTCGTGCCCCAGCTTTAGGCTGTGCCAAATGTCTCCCCTTGTTGAGGAAGATAACAGCTACACTGGAGGCGACTGAGCTGTTTGTTCACAGGAAGGGCTGACCTTGCCATATGGGGCTATGCTTGGGTGAAAAAAGCACAGGAGATGTTTTAATGGAAACTTGAGAAATCTTAACTTGCTATCATTCCCGCCATGTGATCCAACGTGCACAGCCCCAGCATGTTGCCCTACTATGCCAGCACTCATTGGTGGGTGTCCTCGGCAGCATGCACGTCTCCTGAGGAAGGAGGAATGGTGACAGGGTACTCCTGAGTGGGCAGAAGCCCTTCTGGCAAAATCAGATGCTTGTAATGATTGTCTTGCAGGTAGTGTTGCCATCCATGCTGGTTTCAGGATGGTTTTGTGTTCAGGTTTCTTCCGTCTCCAGTAAGTACTGGCTCTTGGCCCTGAAAACGGTTGCTCAGTAGTGCTGCCTCACATCCATGGCAGGCTCTAGGGGTCAGGCTGAGCTCATCAGTAGTGATCTGTCCCCATAACTCACCAGAAGACATTGGTAAGGAGTAGTGACACGACTGCTAAGCTAACACCTGGAAAGTGCTTTGTGCCGAGGCTGTTCTGCAGCGCTGAAGGCAAAAGGATGAATCATATGGTGGTGCATAAATAAGTGAACGCTCCCAGGTCTACTTGTGGGCATTCATTAGGAACCACCTCAAACTGGTGCTTTCTCTCTCTGCCATCTCCCCAAAAATGTGTTTATTCTTCTTTTTTTTTCCAACAATGATGCTCCACTTTTTCTTTCCTCTCAAGAAGTTCATACTGTCATGGGTAAATCATCGGGGCTAATTAGACTCAATAATGCTGCAAAAAATTTCAAAAAAAGATATAACACATCTGTCATGAACTCCCACCAGATCTCTTGGAAATGAGACATTTTTAATATTTTATGCTGAACACAAAATATCTGGAGGAAATGGTTTTATATGCTAAAACAAAACCTTCAGTGTCAAACGAGTAATACTGTGTAAGCAGCCCCTTGAATGCTGCCATTTCAGATCTCAGCACTCTTAAAATGTAAATTTCATTTAAATAAAATGTATTCTATATTAAAAAAAAGAAAGAAAAAAAGGAAAAAGTTGTAGGCAATAATGAAGAAAGTCCAATGTATGGCTGACTGTAAGAATGTTAAAGTCTGTTCCTGTATCAGGGAGCACTCCAGGCTTCAAATAAAATTTCAGTCTTACAAACCAGGAGGGTTGGTGGTTTTTGTTTTGTTTCTTTTTAATGAGATATTTTCAGCTAATATCTAAATCAAATTAAATGCAAATATTTTTCACTTTAAACTAATTTTAGCTAAACCTCTAGCTGCTTTTGTTCTAAAAATAATTTTGTCTTCCTTAAAACAATATTTAACATAGAAGTTTGAGTCATGCTCTCCCACTGTATGTTATTAACAGTTAAATTTGTCTGCCATACATGCAAGGAGGAGAGATCATGACTGTGAAAGCTTGTAATGTGTGAAAGTTGGGTAAATCCCTGTTTCGTGTTTATTCTTGGTGGCAGGCCACAGATTAATAAAAGCACTAACCTAAATGACAAGAAAAGGTACTTAACCAAATTCCATAAATCCCAGTAAGTCATTCATTTAACTACCTAGCCTGAGACACATTCTTTAAATAGATCAGTAATCCTTATTAAAAAATCAGGCATATCCCGCACAGCACATCTGCAAGTATTTCTCTGACAAAATTATTCCTGACACACAAAATTGCCACTCTAACCAATATGGTGCTTGCCTGCACCATTTCTGTGTCTTCTCCCTTGGACAGCCACCATGTGTGACATCCTTTATGTAATTCCAACTCCACTGTGTGTGCATTGCATCGGGCTGTCCTGCAGGGCCAGGCATGAGACAGGGACTTGACACCACATGTCCCACAAGTTTCTGAGTTTCCACTCCACAGTGGAAATAGGCACCAAACTCTGGCCAAGTCTTGGTGGTCCCTGTGTCAGAGATAGAGATGGAGACAGAGATGGAGAGAATCATAGAATGACAGAATTACTTAGGTTGGAAAAGACCTTAAAGATCATCAAGTCCAACCACAGCCTAACCATTGTACCCTAACTCTAACAATCCTTTGCTAAATCATATCTCTGAGCACCACATCCAAACTCTTAAACACATCCAGGGAAGGTGACTCAACCACCTCCCTGGGGAGCCTATTCCAGTGTTTAACTACCCTTTCTGTAAAGAAGTGTTTCCTAACGTCCAACCTAAACTTACCTTGGTGCAACTTGAGGCCATTCCCCCTCGTCCTGTCACTTGTCACCAGTGAGAAGAGTCTTGCCCCACTCTCACTGTAAGCACCCTTCAGATACTGGAAGAGAGCAATAAGGTCTCCCCTCAGCCTCCTTTTCCCCAGACTAAACAGCCCCAGCTCCCTCAGCCTCTTTCATAGAGCTGATTTTTCAAGCCCTTCACAAGCATCATTGCCTTTCTCTGGACATGCTTCAATACCTCCATGTTCTTTTTGTACTGAGGTGCCCAAAACTGAACACAGTACTCGAGATGAGGCCTCACTAATGCCGAGTGCTGGAGCAGGATGACTTCCCTAGTCCTGCTCACCACACCATTCCTGACACCAGCCCAGATGCCATTGGCCTTCTTGGCCACCTGGGCATTCTGCTGGCTCATATTCAGACGACTGTCCATCAGCACACCAAGGTCCCTTTCCATCAGGCAGCTTTCCAGCCACACTTCCTAAGCCTGTAGGGTTGCCTGGGGTTGTTGTGACCAAAATGCAGGACCCAACACTTGGCCCTATTGAAATTCATGCCATTAACCATGGCCCATCGATCCAGTCTATCCAGGTCCCTCTATAGTGCCCTTCTTCCCTCTGGCAGATCAACACTCCCTCTCAACTTGGTGTCATCTGCAAACTTACTGAGGGTGCACTCAGTCTCCTCATCAAGACAAGAGAGACAGAGACAGAGACAGAGACAGAGACAGAGACAGAGACAGAGACAGAAGCAGACGTAGGGGTAGAGGTAGATAGAGATAGTGAGATAAATAGTGAGAGATAGAGATAGAGATAGAGATAGAGATAGAGATAGAGATAGAGATAGAGATAGAGATAGAGATAGAGATAGAGATAGAGATAGAGATAGAGATAGAGATAGAGATAGAGATAGAGATAGATAGAGAGATAAAGATAGATAGATAGATAGATAGATAGATAGATAGATAGATAGATAGATAGATAGATAGATAGATAGATAGATAGATAGAGACAGACAGACAGACAGAGACAGAGAGGGAGATACTTAGGGCTTTCCTGAGGCTCTGCTCAACTGGGAAGACAGGATAGGAAAGGTGAATGAAAAAGTACTGATGGAATTAAAGAAGCTAAAGAAGGCTTCAACAGCAAATTTTGTCAGTGAGGCCGTGCTAAAGTTCTGCTATGAGCAAAACCCAGGTCTTGCCTCAAGTTATTCTTTGCAGGGGATGCAGCGTTATGTGGGAACATAAATGTTCAGATTAGCTGCTGAAATTATGAATTAGATTCCATGTTATTGTTTATTCCTGAACCTATTCTTTTTCCTTCTTGTCTGCAAACTGTCCTGCTGAGTGTGAATTCCTTCAGCAGCTGCTACCTCAGACCATAACTAGCTAAAAGTAGGAGGAGATGTCACATTAAAAATTTTAATGGCTTAAGCAATGTACTATACATGAATTTCTCACTCATACAGAAAAGTTTATTCAGCCCGAGAGAGCAGATGAGAACTTTCATCCATTTAACCTACTTTGACTTTGTCCAGCAAACAGTTGTGTTAGTGGGGTTAGTTCAAGATTTGAGTTCTGCCCATGGAATGTACAGCTTGGGTGTTTTGGGCAGGATGATGAGGACCTCCAGCTTCTGTTGGGTCTTTTCAGTATGAGCATGTTCTGCACATCTAATGATGGAACTTGCTGTTTCACAGGCACCATTTGCCTGCCCTGCTTTTTGATGATGTCATGTTGGGTGCCATCTCATTGCCCTTATGTCTTAAAGTTAATCATCTGCTTTCCTTACAAATAGTGTTAATTCAGTGCATCACTGGGTTTCAATTATACATAAAGAGAAGATAAGACTATGTTCCTTGTACTGAAGATATTACTTTAATGTGTCCTATGAGGAAATGAATGCTTGTTCTTTTTTTAGCACCTTAATAAGGGGATTTGATACTTGCTTCACTACAACTAGACTCTATGAAGAAGGTTGACCAATCTTTGGGAAAAAAAAAAAAAAAATAAGAAGGAACCTGGAAAATAAGCACAGACAGAGCTGTGCTCCAAAGTCCCAAATAAACATCAACTGAACCAGACTCAGAGGTGTCTGGTTAACACAACAGAAGTGTAAGGGACCTCTGTCTTCTCAGCTGGTACTCTGGTGCTCTGTGGCAGACTCTACTTTTCTGCAAAAGGAAGAAAGGCATAAGTTTCCTTTCAGCTCCTCCAGGCAAGTGAAGGCAAAGCAAGAACATGACTGGAAAAATAAAACAATGTGGATGCTTGCTGACTGAGGGAGAGCTGACACCTTGCATTGGTTTGGACTCAAAACACGTCTTTGACCTGTTTTTGTGTGCTGAGATGGACAGTCAGGATTTAATGCGAGCACAAAATGCCAGTCTCCTCCTCGTCTCTATTCTCGTGTTTGCTGGCTAGTGCCAGCAAAAGTGATTTCTTCATGAGACTCAAAAGGTATAAGCCACCAAAAGAGGTTACCGCCATCAACACCCTAAAAATGTTCAAGTCTGATATATAAGAAGAGGGACAAATGCAGTTGTAACCCTGTTGTATAGTGTGACAGTGGTTGTTTAAAGGAGAAGTTGCCTAATTATTCTGTTCCCTTGTGGATATGTAAAGCAGTAATGAGGAACTTGAAGATCATTAATCAAGTGAGTCTGCAGAAGTTTGTAGGAAAGGTTGCACAAATTTGGCACTTGGAGGATGTGCGAGGAGCAGACTGGAGGTAGGAGTGACTTTGAAAGAAGATGGGTGAGTTAGGCAGCAGGTTGGGTCTTCACATATGTCTGTCTTCATTAATTAACAGCATTAACAACTCTATATAGGTCATACACGCAGATGAGACATTTGGTGCCAGCTGGACTCAGCACCCAGCAAAGTTCCTGGGAATGTTCAGTTTATCAGTATAACCCACAGGTTCTGAAGGTGAAAAAAAAAATGTGCTCATCTTCCATATGGTCAAAAAAGCAGAACCAGTGGGGGATGCAAAGAGAGCGGTGTGGACTCAAAGCAACAAGGTATGACAAAGATCTTTGTGGTAGCATTCAGAAGGAGTATCTGCAGGGCAAAAAGCCGATGGTAGAACCAGCAGAAAAGGTGGTATGGTCACTGTGTCTGGGCATCAGTGCTGGCTTCAGTAAATAGGGCAAGACTGATTTTAGAGATTTAGGCAACAGCAGCAGTCAGCATGAGCCTAGATCAAGACTTAGGAAGGACATCTGCCCTGTAAGCCTAGGTGGTGTCTGCCATGAATAAAATGGGATGTGTGGGAGGGCCTGGGAAGAAATGCTGAATTGCAGTGTCTTCCTGGGGGGGGTGGAGGGAAGATAAACTTAGAGGAGAAATCAGAAATGGGCACACTGAAGTTGTGGAAGGAGGAGGAATATCTGGAGAGGACAGCTCTGCAGCAGAAAAAGGAGAGTACACTTTGAGAGGGAGCATGTTTATAACTGGGACTGATGTGGCAGGGGGTGGAGGTCAGCCCTGGAGAGTAGGACAGAGCATAAGTCTCCATGGAAAATAAATTGCACTTTATATTAATTTTTACCTTTGCTTTCAGTGTCTATTAATGACGTACTTTTTGCAATATAAATGCAACTCCTTCAGAGATGAATTTCTTATTTTGATTATGTAAATGTTGCAAGTTGATTAAGTCTTTGTAGTTATGTTTTGGCTCATAGCAACATCTTTATCAGCAGCATAATTCATACTGTAGCAGTTAGTTTGACACTAGAGAGAAGTATCAGTTTATTTCTTAGAGCTAATTGGCTTCGCTACATAGTTCAAGAATCATTGGCATCTAGTCAAACTATACTCTCAGAAAGTGCACTGCACTAATAAATGCAGATCTGATGTTAGCTATGTTGGTATTAAATTCAAATGAATGTGTATCCAAACTGCATCATTATTTTACACCAGAATATCACCATGTAAATACTAAAACAATTTGACTGAATAGATCTGTTCTGTCCATCAGGTATGTAGGTCTAGCTTTCAGAAAATCATTCTTGTAAAGGCAGAATCAATTTCTGTAACCATATTTGTACTCCTGTGTATGATGGGAAGCAAAAACATGTAAAAGCACTCTCAATAATGAATATGTTTTCAGGGAAGTTGAACAAAAATAGGCTGAATATAACCCCAATAAAAAGGTGCAACTGAGTAGGAGATTCACCTAGGGCACAGAGAAGGGAAACATCTCAGTTTTTGTTTTATATTTCAATTTCAGATTTTTAGAAGACATAGTAAACTATTTTTCTCTCTCCTCTCTCTCTTTCTCCTTTTTTTTGTTTTGTTTTGTTGTTGTTGTTGTTAGTTTGTTTGTTTTTGGTGTTGTTTTAAATGGTTGTACTTTAATATTTGCTTTTTCCTGTAGTTACAAAGAGCTGGCCACAGGGCAGACAGTGATGACAGGCTCGCCTCCAGCTCCTGTGCAAATGTTAGCACAAGTGGCACAAGTGAGAATCAGAGAGTGATAGATGGGCCTAGGGAAGCCAGAGCAGCAGTGCAGTGGGAGAAAGCCCAGGAGAGGAGATAGCCTTTCTGTAAATGCTGCCTTTTGTCAGCTGCCAGCAAGGACAACAGTCCTTGCTTGGACTTCCTTGAGCAGGGTGTGAGCAGCTTGTAAATTAAAATAAAATAAAATAAAATAAAATAAAATAAAATAAAATAAAATAAAATAAAATAAAATAAAATAAAATAAAATAAAATAAAATAAAATAAAATAAAATAGCAACATTAAAATTTCAGGCTTATTTTCATCCAGAGTTATGTACATGCAGTACTGTATCAGTAGGTGTTGATGGCAGTTGGAAACAGCAGCCGTGTGCAAGCAGATCTGAGACATGAAGAACCACAAGCCTTGTGCCTTATCAAAATGCAGGTTGAGTTCATCACAGATACCCACCAGTATCTTGTATCACCTCCTATCAGGAGTGTATCTCCACCTCAGCCCGTGTGACATTACCTGCTGGGAGCAACACAAAGATCTCAGCTCAGCACGCACGGCTCCTTGGTGGCTGCCACTCACATTGAGTATCCCTTCACCATCAGCTGCTCCTGCAATTTCTGAGGAGATGAGCAACAGCCCGACTGCCTCTTCTTGCAGAGACAAGGGACAAGAAGGTTGATTCATGTGTAAATCACCGGCTGCCCTTTATTTGCGGGTCCAGGGAGAGTACACAAGCAGATAAAGGGTCGAGGCTGAGGACGTGCCAGTTCTTCTTGCAGCCACGATGGCAGGCTTGGAGTTGTCAAAGATCATCAGACAGGCTTATTTACTCACAGTTTAAATAAATTCGTTTATTTTCAGGCACTAGTCATGCACCAAAACCCTGTGAGGGTTTGGTTTCATGTCCCTGCAATTCCCTGCCATGGTATTAATCGGCTTGCAGTCTTCCAGCACCTCGTGTTGTGTCTCATCTAATAACGTAGTTATAATATATTTGTCTACTTTATGACTGTATTTGTATTGGCGTGCCAAGTGTGCGGCAGCTGGGAACTGTGTGGGGGTGGCAGAAAGTTATTTGATCTACAAAATCAGTTACCTGTCACTCAGTTGCCTTTCAGTGAAACATAATAAAGAATCATTATGGGCCTATTAGCGGTGCTGATGTAAATGCATTTCATGTGCCACTTAGAGATCAACAGTTACCCACACAAAAGTAAAGTTGTTAAGTACAACCTTCTTTGTTCAAGAAGGCAAATCATAAATCAGGCAAGATATTTAGCTTACGAAATGTAAATTCAGGACCCTAAGGGTCTGATCTATTGGTTAAGCTTCAGCCTTGGCATCAGGGGCTGTCCCTCCCTGCAGTAAACAGTGTGCAACGTCACATCCGCTGCCTTGTCACTGTCAATTCATGTAAGTCTGGGGATATGCTCTGAATGCTTTTTAAAAGGCTTTTGAGGGAGGGGAGAGGGGTGGAAGAAATGAGCCTTTTAATATATTCAAAAAACATGAAGTAAAATGATGCAGACTAGATTAGAAGAGTGAGAGTATAACGTGTTGCACGCTGGTTTTATATCTCCCGTGAGAATTCTTTTCTTTCTCACTGTTATTAGTGATACCACAATTTTGTGTATAATATTGATGCTATTGAAATCACTTAACAGCTTTATTTGCCAGAGAAATCCTGTCTGAAAAAAGGAAGTTGTTAATGCTAATATTTTGAAATTCACCTCACATCCCTTGTTACTCTTTTAGTTATTTAAATTCCATTTTGAAAATTCCCACACTGTTTCAGAATCTAAGTTTTCTCTTGATCTCATCAATGCCGCTTGAAGCAAGCCCCTTTGAAGCCACCAGAAAATGCACTTTGTGGCTCACCTAGGCTTTCAGTGCCTCACACTGGGGACAGAAAGAAAATCTGGAGTATGGGTAAAAGTCAGACTTTTGTTTTATTTTCTCTGCACACTTCTAGGCTTCTGGGCAGGAATTTACGGTGTTACAGCCTGCGGTCCATCAGACAGCAGAGGAGTTTTTGCTTGCATGCTCCTACAAGCAGTTGCAGGACCAGGCAGGAGGACCAGGCAGAATGGGGAGCATCACAGCTCTGTTATGCACCCAGTGGGACAGAAGTAACAACTGCGACAGGCCTCCACTGGCAGTGCAAATGCCAATGATCTGCTTGAATGAAACTGGTTAAACCCAGGCAGGAGCTGGGGAGCTGTGTCTAGAGCAGGTAGTGAGAGCAAAGTCTGTGGTGTGAGCAAGTCTTGATTTAATTGGATTGATAAAAGCTGTGTCCTTAGCTGCAGTGCTACCTAATGCTCACTTAACTCTAGTATAGAACTTCTCAGTGTACATCTTCTGAAAAGTAAATTGGTAACCCAAGGTCAAAAACACTCTGGAAATTTACTGGTTTTCATGTTGGTTTTTGTTGTGGATTTTTTGCTGTTTTTTTTCCCCCAATGATTTCAACCTGTTTGTATAGTAACAGGAGTGAAATATTTGGCAGTCCTATATGTATACAAATATGCTTCAAGTATATAAGTATGGAGCACAGTACACAAATATACCATTTACTTAATATAAGCAACAACAATCTGTGGCAATTTTCCTAAGAATATATTTTATACATCTGTGAAGATATATATATGGTATAATTATATGACAAATAAAAATATTTGAAGGTAGTGAACAGATTTGTTTATATGCATAGCCATTTACTCACCAGGATAGCTGATCTCAGATGCAAAATTCTTATTTACGTTGTGCCATAAACATATATTTATATACATACAAAACTATGCATAACAACTAAGAACAAATATCAATGCTAAAAATAAATGTTTAGTTCAGAAAAATTAGCTGGCATCATACATGAGTGCTAACTGCTAATTTATAGTCTAATTTATAGTACAGGATGAATGAATACTACAGTTCAGTTAACTAGGTATTTGACTTTTTTTAGTGGGATCCTACAATGTCTTTATTTTCAGGGTAAAGTTGAGTTACACCTGACATGGACACATTTTCAGATGGGCTTAGCATGTATTGTGCATGTAAAATGTGTACACACAGGCATGCCTGGTTTGTATTTACAGGCATGGTATTTTATGAGCACAGATAAGTAAATATGTTCCAAATTATTTATGCATTTAAACTGCATGACATTTTAAAATTTCTGTGTTATTTGCATGACATTTAAAATGTATCCCCCTGGAACAGGCCCAATGGGGAGAAACAAGCAAGAGAGGTCACAGAGTTAATATGACTTTTGGCACCTTTCCCCATCAGGTGTGGGGCCATTGCAAAGAGGGAAAATGGCCGTAGACACTTGTGTTTACAGTTACATGCCTCTGATTAACAGGGAGCAGCTCCTGTGTGGTTGTAGGTCTGAACTGAGTTATTAACTCCTAGAGCAACATTTCACATGTTGTTCTTCAGATGACTTAGTGCCATGAAGGAAGTTTTGATATATAGTATATAAACAAAAGGAACAACAAAACTAATGTATTGTCACAAAGCCAGTGCAGGAGTAGTTCTTACAGCTGTGAATCTCACTGTTTTCTGGATTACTTTGCAAATAATAAATCAAATTCCTCCTCAAGGTGACGTCAGTAATTTCAGATTTGAATATCTTATATGAAGGATGTTGATACGTTCCTACATGAACTCATCTTTGATAGCTCAACAGACTGACAACCCTCCCACTTAAAATGCCCCATTGCGATAGCGTGGCACTCTGAAATAATGTTAAGCTCTTTAAATCTGTAAAACCATAGGGAGCCAGATGGGGGTACAGCTCAGCAAGCTTGATTTCGGCCTGTTCTTCCTAAGATGATCTGGGACATGAAGTAGCTGCTCAAGAATCTTGCTGGTTTTATTTTTAATGTAGTGAATGAAAATGGATGGTGCTGAAAAGAATCTTTGTCATCTGGTTATGTGCCCCAGCATTTCAAGTTCCCAGGCAGAGGAGACAAATCTTGGGAGATCCACAGAGCATCGGGCACAGAAGATCTTCCCATGCTTATTTGCTTGATTCCTTCAGTTCCTTGTATTTCCCCAGAGCGAGGGCTCTATTTGTTAGGCACACATACAGAACTGTGGGTCATGAACCAAACCTCAAGCACAGGAAGGCACAGGACGTTGTGTTTAAGTACTATTAGTAGATAGAGTATTCTTGCCAGAGTTTTCTGAAAGTCCCAGTTTTTCATCATAGACAAAACTTGTTATAAGTCCTTGGCTTAAACATTCTTTTTCACACAAATCCCAGAGAAGAACAGATTTATATTGCTGCTTGTGTAATGATATATCTTTGTTTTATTTAAAGGGACTATAGAGAAGCTATATGGATTGCAAAGCTGGCAGTTTTATTAAATGAAACAATTTTCCAGTATTTATTTTTAAAGAGTGAAAAGCCTAATTCTTTTAGTCTTGTTTTTATTCTTACTTCATATTTTTCACACTTTATTCACACACTTTATCCACATTAAGTAAAAATGAGCCTTATTTCAACATTCACATTATGAGCCCTTTAAAGAAAATTCATTGTGCTGCCTGTTACTGTAGAAGCCTGTCAAGTAGTCTGCTATACTTAATGACATTACTTCACATTTGGGGAAGTTATATTGAAAAGACAAATATGCAAAATCCAGGAATGTCAATAACACCCAATGACTGTTGCTCAAACTGATTTGTGTCTCGTGGAGATTTGGCTTTCTGTAAAATATTAGCTGCCCAATTTCTAGCTTTAGCAAGTTAAATATGTGGAATACAGCCATTTAAGAGAGAAAAGTATATTCTAGTGCCCAGTTTGCATTCAAGGCAATGAACAAAGGGAGTAGAAGAGTTCTTATCCTGAAAAGTCAATGAATAATTGTAAAGATTTTACCAAATACTTGAGAAGCTGATGGGCACAAGGGCACTGTCAACTGGGGCATATGCATTTGCCCATGGAAGGAAAAAGGATGCCATTTTCCTTTATTCCATCTTTCTTACAGGCTCCAGTATTTTCAAATAAATTTAAGTTAAAGTGGTACAGATTGATGTGTAGGTGAGTGTCTTGCCTGGAGTAAATCACAATGCTTTGATATTATGACAACCTGGAGCAGCTAATAGTTGGGATTTTGGCATTAGCAGTTTTTGTATCACACTGAGTAAATGTGTGGCATAACATGGTGATGGGCAAGAAATGTCCATATGAGTATGTACAGCAACATCATCCACTGCCACATCTGGGAGGTATGTTGTAATCAAAGGAGCAAACAGTAGTTGATTATGTTTAAAAGGCGCTGGCCATAAACATAGATAAAAGTGTGCAAAGTGTGCTGTGTTATCTGAATGATATTATGAAGCACAAATGGTGTAACTGCTATAAATATGACACTGAACACGAATGCTTATACAGGTGATTGCCTGCTTGGGCAGATTAATGCCTTTATAATTTGCCCAGCATATTACATATTTTGTGTGAGTATTACATGCCTGCTTTTGAAACTGAGCCTTTTACGACTTCAGTGGACTCAGCAGAATTTCTGTATTTGAAATTGATCAATTAAATTGTTGTTTGGGGGTAATTGATTCTGTTTGCTGTGAAGTGGCCTGTGGCTGTGTCACCCTTCCTTCTTATCTCACTCAAAGAATACTATCACATTAGCACAGAAATGCACATGCTAATAGCTGAAGCAAGAAAAAGGATCAATGTGTGGTTGTCACTCCAAAACATACGTCATGGCATCTTTCATCGTTCCACATAAAAGTTTAGCTGCACAAATTCTTTATGACAGCGTTATCATTACAACTGTCTATTACTATGTTTATGGTGTTATGTGTGCCTCTCCATACTGCTTTTCCATTTGTTCATCTTCTTTTTTCACCGTTCTGTTAACCAAACCTCAAATAAGTAACTGTTAGATAAAGCCCCTGCAGCGCGCTTTCAGGATGAGTCCAGAGATGCACGTGATGCAATTACAGAACAATACTGCTTTTAGTGACTGGCCATTCTCAGCTCCAACAATTTATGAAATGCTCAGAGTATTGCCCAGTCAGTTCAAGCTCGTGCTGGAGTGAACAGTGAGAATGTGTAAACATTTGTATTTTATATGTGTGAGGAGCAGCTGATGTCCCTGGGTTTGTTCAGCACAGAGCAGAAGAACTGAGGGGAGCCCTCATGGCAGCCTGCAGCTCCTCACCAGGGGCAGAGGAGATCTCTGGGAATGACCTAACTAACCATCAGAGGGAACTTCAGCTTCTAGGAAGGGAAGTTAGGTGACCTGGAAACATCTGACATAAGAAATTGCATGAACCAGGCTTTTCCATGGGAGAGGCTAGAGAGACATCTTGATTGAGTGCTTTAGGATATGTGAGGCTTCTGCCTGTGGGTGCTTCAAAATCCTCCTCGAGACTTGGGAAATCGTGCAGGTTTTTCTCCCCTAGTGACATCAATTCCCTATTGATGTTCTTTAAAGTAGCCATCAGTTTCCTTTTTATATATTTTTTTTCATCCTAACAATTTCAGTCACTACCTGTGTAATGACAAGCATACATTTCAAAGCACTATATTACATGAGTTTCCCAAATACGAACTGTATAAGATCCTCCTTAATTTCCTCCTCATACTTCATTAAAAATGAAATTATTTCAAGTTCTGCTACAAAAGCCTGGTCTCTTTGGACCGGATCTTTCCACTCCCAGGTGACAGTTGTATGTCAGCAGAGAAGCCTGGTGGAAAAAAACACAAGGGACCTTCAAGGGCAGCACAAAGCTCTGAGTAGTGTGGACGGAAGTTGTGCCCATAAGCATGTGGCCCTAGGCTGGAGTTTGCTTATTGCAAGCAGCATCTTCAGAGCCATCCTGGGCCAATTTTAGCTGCCAAATTCCAAGGCTTTTCTGCTGAATACATGCAAATGAGACTTAATGGGTTGTGACTAGGAAAAGTTGGGTGGTTTTTCATGGGATACTGCAAAAGGACAACAGGGGCCGTACTTTCCAAATTTCAAACTGGCTGTGAAGAATAGAGATGCAGGAGCTGCTCAGTTTAATTCTTGTAGGGCTTATTTTTATTTTCTTCCCATCAGAGGCAAAACATGTTTTTCCTCAATCGTATTTCCTGAAGTGACTAAATCCTTTTAGTTGAAACATAAAAAAATTAATAATTATCACCCTGAGGCAAAGACAGAGCATGGGAATTTTCATCCCAAATACTTTGCTTGGCAAAATTTATAAGCAACTGAAAACAAGTTCTTATAATGAAAACTATGGAGATCCCTAACTACAAAGGATCTACTTGCTTTATACACAAAAGTCAGATAGGAATATCTCCATGACCCATTTGGGATACTAAACCCAATTTAAAAGTGTCTGCTTTTTGTATCTCAGAAAGCCACATTAAGTAATGGGTGTCCTAAGGATGCATTTGGCTTTAGCACTTCTCAGCCCTTACCAAAGCTGTTGCATCTATTTGATTTGCTAAGCATGCTTGTCAGAGATTTATTATATTCTTCCTTTTTTTCTTTTTTTTTTTTTTAACTGAAACACTTCTGCTGTGAAACTTAATCCAAGTATTGCTATGCACATTGGAATTCAGACTTAGGAAATGCTGCATTCAAGTCCAGAGGTACAGTGCCTTAGAAAGATGCACCATAGGCACATCCCATGGAAAAATGGTGCAGTGATGTGTTTGTCTTGCTGTGTGAGCTCTCTGAATGAAGAGAAGGCCAGTAATCTCCCACAGGCCCAATCCTCCCCATCTTGCCCTTTACAGATGCTCTGGTGCACAGATCGAAGCCTGGGGCAAAGTTTCCTAAGCAGGGGATGGTTTCCTGGATTCATGAAGCAGTCCATGTGGGAGCAAATCCTGTATGTACAGCACCTATCCCCTTGATTTGCCCTCTTTTCCCAGCTCAGAAGCAATGCCACAGGCTTCCAGTGGCAAAGCAGTACTGAAGCATCTGAGGACATGGAGTATTTGCACTGCAAAGCTCAGTGAGGCTCCTGCATAATGCAGCTACAGCTGCACAAATGCAAAACGTTCATGTCATTGTGGTACTGGAACTGAAAAGCATGCCATAACAGATGGGCATGGTGTTGACTGAGAGTTCTTTGCTTTTCAGTCAGTCATAGATTCTCTCTTTTCACAAAAGACTGAAAAAGTGTTTTCATAATTTAATGTAGCAATATATCGTGGTTATAACATTTCATTTATCCCTAGACTAACAGGGAATGCACTGCATGTATTCCAGCCACAGTGCAAGTTTTCCTTAAGTGCTTATATATGAGCTCCCCTCCAACTTCCCTCTACAGGAGATTTAGTTTTTATATTAACTCCTTGCAGGATCCTTTATGAGCAGTGACTGTCAAACTGTGCTTGTCTGTGCATTTATGCATGCTGATATTGTTCTCATTTAGACGAACTTCAGCTCCCACCTCAATCTTGTTTTTCCCCATGCCATTTTTTCCCTAATATATCAACAGTTGCTTTAGAATTGTTTTGAAGGAAAAAAAAAAAAACAGCCTACAGTGTCTTAGGCAAACCAAGCCAAGTTGGAGCAATAAGTACTAAAAGATATACACGGGGCACAAACAGAAGAATTCCCCAAATGTATTTAAGTGATTTTCTTCCTGCTTTTTTAATATAATATTTGTGGGCCAACTGTGGCAATAACTGATAATTTTAATGTAAGATGACATCATTCCAGTTCAGCGATTCTTCAGAGAGAAATAACCCTGACAACTTCTTTTCATTTTGTTTTAATCTTATGAAAAAAAAATAAATAAATAAATAAGATTTTCAATGTAAGAAAAAAAATAATTTGATACAAGTTTCAAAACTCATTTAAATACTTCATCTCTCTTCCAATTCCAAACACACTTTCCTGGCAGTTTCTTGCTTTTGCATCTCCATCTCCCACGGTTTACCATTGTTCCAGCTGAGAGAGACTAAACTAAAGTTTTCTTTAGAACTCATGGAATGCCTGACAGAAGTTTCCTATCATGACATGAAGTTCCTTGCACGCTCTTTCTGGTTATTTGGCAGCCTGACTTAGCACCACTGGTTCCATCGGAAGACAGAAAGGCCAATTGTTAGGTCAGGCCAATATTATGAAACAAGAATCTTTATTTGGAAATGCAACAAGGTCATTAACCTCTGTTTTCTCTCTTTTTTTTTTTTTTTTCTTTTTCCTTTCTCTGTCTGGCAGGGAAATCATAAGTTGTTTCCTTAGCACTGAGACGACTACAACATCAAGTTTTGGAGCTTGATGGCTTTTTTTTTAATCTTCTATTAGAGATGATAGCAAATCAGTCCCCATCTTGGAAGAAATTTGATCTCCCAGATGGAGGTAAACATTGAAAGTACATAAAAAACTTTGCAGCACTGCAATTGAGTGATTAGAGCTTGGTTTTAAGACCCTGATTTGGGGGTCGGCTTCTGGCCTGTCTTGTCTTGCTTCTCCTGACAGTGCCAGGCAGAACATGCTATGCAGTTCCTCCATTATCAGCCCACATCAGTCCTTCACCCTGTTGAACCCTCTCCAGCCACAACTCAGAAACACTTGGAAAAAGCAGAATGAAAGTCTTATTCTTAAGGCTTTTGTTGTTGTTGTTGTTGTTTTTCCCCTCTTTCCATCACTAACTTAACATTTCCCTCCACGTTCATCCCAGACTGTGAGCTCTTCCCACTGCTGGTGGCAGACCCACCTCCCACCCTCACTCATGCGTCTGGCTCCCCGGGAAGGGGATCTCAGGCGGGCGTTGGCAGGGGTCACCCCACCCTGCTCACACCCAGTCTACTTGTCTCACCAGAGATATGACTGCCTTTGGCTTCCCTCCCTGCTGCATTACACTGTGCACCTCCCTTTGATGACATTGCTGAGGTTATGTCATGGGAAGTGTGATATTACTCTGCTTCGTTAAATTTAGTGTAATTCACATCTGCAAAGCCTCTGTAGATTGGTGCTTAGTCTTAAATTGAAGGTTTCCACAGTATGGAGACTTAAGAGTGTCAAATACTGAGTCCTGGTGTGTTACAAATTAGGGTGTAAAAGTCTGGAATTCCTGAAAAGCCTGCCAGAAAATTGGAGTTTCTGAGGATTTCTAAAGTAAGTGTGCAATTTAGTTGGCAATACTAACAGCTGGCACCCTTACGAAGAATTCCTTTGTTTTATCTGTGTTTCCAGCCCTAATTCTGGTGACTGAAAGGGGTGGGTACTTCAGCAGAGCTACCTTTATGAGTCAGTCCCAGCCAAACACTTCACTGGGCTGTAATGGGTGCAGACTTGTATTGATCACCATGACTTGCAGGAGGGAAAAGTCTTTGCCTTTCAGATTGGATATAAATTATAAATAGCTTCTCCAAAGGCCGTGAGTTACAGAAATAGCATTCTTCAGAGACAGCCACATGTAAAGCTGCTGGTGTAGAGGTTATTAATTTTATGATTGCAGCACAGCTGTACTTGACCCACAACGATGTTTGTTGTTCATCAAATCTCCCTGTCTGGGTTCAGTCCCTGGTCTGTTTCAAGAATGTTCATTAGCAGTGACCAGCAAGGGTCACATTAATGTAAGAAGGTTAACGCTCACAGTATCACTGTAAATTCACTGGTAAAATGGCACTGTCTTCTTCCCATCTCTGCTTTTTTTTTTAATTGAAATTTTATCCAAATGAATAGAGAGCCTGTCAGTGGCTTCAGAACTTGGGGTCCAGTTGGATTGAGAAGGTCTGTGTGAGGCCTCTTTGAAGAAGAGTCAGAGGAAGGGAGGAACTGTGGCAGACATGAGGAAATGAGAGGTGAGCTAGGTGAGCGGATGAGATGCAACGTAAATTAAGGGGTTTGTGGTGGACAGGGTCTTGGGAAGAGCTACAAGGCGAACAAATTCAGGGGAAGAAACTCAAAAATCCCTCTTAAGCTAACAGATGTCTTGGGCAGAGGAAAAATGGACAAGGAGTGAGAAGAGATTTGGGAAAAAAAAAAAGTAAAGAGGGCATTCCTTCCTCTTGAGGCTTATATACCTATGATCATTATGGGGCGGCTTATCTGCCTGAGACCCGTGAAGGTATTTGCCCTGTCAAAATTGAGGTGTTTCTGAGCATGTACAGAAGCAATGCTGCAATAAGGCACAAGCTTTAAGATCAGGCACCCAAGGTGTCAGTGGAGTTTAGACACATTAGGGAGTGGTGAGCAGCTTACTTGGGATCCTCAGGATCACTTGGGTTTAGACTGTTATATTTCACTTCTCAACACAAGGTGCTAAGTCCTTTCTGGCAGCTCATGGCACCTGAGACAGGTGTCTAGTGGGAGAGTGAGTGGATGCCCCCCTCCAGTCTTTCCTTTTCTTTGCCCTAATCCTATCCTCTGGCAGCCACAGCCAGCAGGAGGATGGATGAGTTTTGCTCAGCCTTTCCTCAGAGGTACAACCAGAATCACAGCCACAACTACACTGTTGGGATTTTCATCTCCTTCACCATCACACTTAACCTCTGGAGGACATCCAGGGGAATATGCCCTGCCTATGTCTGGTCTGGGGCAGCCACATGCTGAAGGACTAGGCAGAGGCTGGGAGGTGGCAAAGGCACTATGGAGGAACAGGGTTGAGTGGGGCTAGAATGGGTTGAGTTGGGATTCCTTTCAAAGGCAGGGCTTTTTTACAATGATAGAGGGGACTGTGAGAGCTTTAGTGGCAAAAAATAGGATCTGTGCTGCTTCTGCACTTGACTGGAAAAAGTAAAAGAGTAAAATATCATTCCTGTACCTTTAAAAATAGTCTAGACTTGTGTTGACTGTAATCCCTTGCCTACAAAGATACAACAGGACATTATAATCCTAGCAGAAACTTCAGAAAGCAAAAACCCTTTGAAATGTTCCTTAATATGAACATGTTCTTTCAGAAGTTGAGGGTGATGTGGTGCAGGAGTTAATTTATACACTGCAGGCTTATGACGTTTGAACTCAAATTCTTGATGAAATCATAAGTGCACTGGATATTTGCTGCAGTGCTTTATGGCCCTTTTGTTACATCAACAGGAGTTGCTGGAAAGGCTTCCTTCACTTCTGTGCTTGCCATTGTTGGCATCCTCACCAGTTCTGGCATGGAAGTGGAGAAAATTTTATTCAGCTGTTTCACTTTATAATAGTGTTGTTGCACATCTGTGGTTATCCTGCTGGTGATTAAGAATCTTATTCCATTTTTTTTTATATGAAGTGCACTACCACATAATATGGGACTTTAAAGTACTGCTCTTCCTAGCTGCTGTGAGTGTAGGCACTGCTGTTTCTACAGCACTGCCTAGGCTGCTTGTATTTTTGGGAACACCAAAGCTGGATAAACTCGTGCTCGTGCTGCTGGAACAGCTGTTCCTTGGGTGATTTACATAATTTCATTTGCTTGGTGGGTTTTACAAATCTGAGATATTCTTCAGTGAAGGAAGATTAAATCAGCATTTTCTGAGTTATTTCCAATAATTAATTCTCCATCTGAATGCTTGATGGTATAGTTACTATGTAGGAGCAAAAAATCATAAAACACCATCACAAAGACTAGCTGTTTTCTAAGCACCAGTCCTTTCACATGCCCAGTGCATAAGTTGCACTCTCCCAAGTTAGCAGAGCTTGTGGGCAAGGAATGTAACTTAAATTCTGTGTCTTATACACACCAGAAGCACTGAAAAGCTGTGGGGTTTTGGAGCAAACTTGTATTTTAAAATCTGCCTCTCAAGTATTTCATTTGGCATTAATTAATTTAATGCACAGGTATTGTCACAGTATGATGTAAGATTCAATTGCTGTGTGCTCATCAGTGCCTGGTGCTACCACTGTTCTGGGTTGCACCACCTTGATCTACTTAAGCATGGCAGTGGTGAGCACTGCCTCAGAAACCATGTTAGACATTCCCTTGGCAAGTGCAAGGGTAAGGAGATGCCACTGACTTCTTTGATGGCACTACTGTACGTTGAGTTCAGTCATGAAAATTGGTATTTCTCAGATTTATAACCTGTGGAAGCTTTGGAGCTGAAATACACATTTTATAGTGGTCTCTGAAGAAGCCACATGGGTGCATGTTCTCTCAGGAGGTACAGGGTATTGAACAGGTAAAATTCCCTTTGTTCATAAAATAATCTTCCTTTGTCCTGCTTGAGAAGATAGTGATTTTCAAACGCTAAGTACTTCATGCTCTTGGGTGCAATTTTATAGTTCTTTTTCTAGATCATGATAGAAGGAAAAGAATCTACATTTTCAAAAGTTTGGTTGTCTCACTGCTGTGTGTTATTCAGATTCCTCAGAGTTACTATGCAAATGTAATCAGTGCTACCTGTTGTCTATATACAGCTGATAAAATCACAGAGTAATGAAAAACTGGACTGATGGAAAGAAGTGTAAGTTGTTTTATGTGTCACCTGCACCCATGGTATTCCAAAGAAACTGTTGCCTAACCTACTCTTAACTTAAAGTGATGAGATTCTGAAACTTCCATAGGTACTTACTCAGCTCAAAAACATCTTCCTATGATGACATCTGAACTTCCTATCTCACATTTGACAGAATTTTTATATGTAAATACAGGTAAATACATAGATACAAAAAGGGATATAGGTATAGATGATACAGGTATGTTGTAGGTGTAGATATAGATAGAAATATATCAATAGAGATAGATATGGATTTAAGTATAGGTTTGGATATGGGTATAGATGTGGGCATAGGTGTGAAGAAACAGACATAAATGTAAATGTTGATGCAATTTCAATCCCCACGTGCTTATCTCTGGGAGCAATAACACTTTACCTTGTCTTTTGGAAGACTATAGTTGCACTGTTCTGATATGGGACCCTTTCTTCAAGAATGTGTCTTGAACTCATGCAAGCCTTCACTGTTCTTAGAACTGCGTTGTTCAATAGTGTTGCTTGGAGTCATGCTGCCAGTCTGACCAAGCTAGTGATGGCTGGGAAACTGTAGGGCTGGTGGGCAGTCATCTATGCCATTTCACTGGCAGCAAGTTTTCAGCAACATTTACTGTGTCATGGCTCCTAGAGCACACAGGGCTGCTGCAGACCTCATCAGTGTCCTTCCCACTGCCTCCCTGACATCCACCAAGTGACCTAGTCCCTTCCAACACCATTGTTGGATCTTGTGAATTCAAGTTGCGCTGGCAACAAGTCCCCAACCACCGCTGGCTGTGTGGCCTGTGGCCAATTCAAGCAGACTGCAGCAGTTTCATTTGGGTTTACCTTTCTGCCTGTGCTCTTGCCCATTTCTGTAAAAAGATTTCGGTGAAATTTTGGACATGTGAACAGGTTTGCTGTGTAGGACCAGTCACCCCAGAGCAACACACAGCCAGCCCACTGCCTGATACTCCTTTTAAACCAGGGATTATGACATTTCTGTCTCTTTTAAATGCCATTTTATCAGCCTCCACTTTTAGCTGTTGCCATTTTCTGATTCACTCTGTTTTTTAATGCTCTTGTGTGCCATTTGCATTACTGCAGCTGCCTACAGTCTGACCATTGCACTGGTGGAAATGACATCTCCGTCCCAGCCACAGAGTTCTGCTCCGACTAGGAAGGTTCTGTAGCAGTTTGGCACTCTTTCTTTCCTCTTTATAATACATACTCAACAGAAAATTTCTTGGCTTTAGGTGACCTTTGCTCAGATGTGAATGACCTTACAACTTTCACTTATTTAGACAGTTAGCACTCAGAGGAGCAAACAAATGACCCATGCTCATGGGACTGCCCTTAATATTTGAGAAAGAGTGGTGGAAAACTAGACCCACAACGATGTGTTAGCTTCCAATCTCTTTTTTGCTTTACAAACCTTGCTTGCACTCAGCTCTTATGTGTATTTTTGCATATTTTGCATGTGGGCTGAGAGGAGGATGTAACAAATTCTATTACCTTTTCAAGCCACTTGCTGCTTGTGTGCACACTGTGTGCTGTAAGTGAGGAAAAAAGAAGGAAAAAAAAATAGCAAATATAGAAGCTCAGAGATAATCTTTGTCCTGGATCAGTGGGATTCTTAGTGCCCTGTTTCTGCCATTCCATTAAAGATACTAGAGATAATAAATGGCCGACAAAAATAAGCACTGTTGTCGGTGTCACAGGAGACAATAACTTAGCATAACACGTCTTAGTATGTGTAGTCTATTCTCTAGCTTTGCCAAGCAGCTTCCCACAATTTTCTTTGCATGAGTATTCCATCTAAACCAGCTTACTGTGAGTCTAAGCCCTCTTCATAAGCTGTATTTTCATTTATTCAGCTTTGTCTAGTTCTTCCCTCTTGGTTCCTCCAAAGAATTAATTTCCCTACCCAGACACTTTTAGATCGTTATCATGTCCATGACTCCACAGACAATTACTTCTAAGCCTAACTAAACATACCGAGGCTTTGTTCTTTTTCTTTTGTTTTGTTTGTTTGTTTGTTTTAATATCCCCTCATAAATCACTGCTTCTATTTCATTAATTGGTTTATGGCTTCTCTCTTAATTTTTCCCAAGCCTTTTTCCTTTCTTCACCATTCAGAGGTCTAGAACAGCACGTGTAGAAGCTCCTAAGATCGTCAGTTCTCAAGCATCTTGAGCTAATAGACTCCAGTGTTTTTCCTGAAGCTCTTGTGCTCCCTGTCAGAAACATTTAATGACTTCACACAAGACATTCATTAAGTCTCCTTGCTCCTTAGCTTCACTCATCGTGCTCTTAGAGAGTCTTCTGTTTTGGGGTTTGAGATCTGGAAGTTTACATCAGTAGAGAAAAACAGACGCAGCAGACATGATAATTTCCACAGAGCACATTCCACTTTGTACAGATCCAAGGGATCCTTCTCCAAGAATAGTAGATGAAGAAATCTTATGAATTAAAAATAGTTAAACCTGTCATGCTGGATAGCATCTCACACAGCCAAAGGTTAAAAAGTTAAATTCCTGTTTAGAAATAACTCTGTGATACAGAAGTCATTTAGTAGCAAACAGAAAGATAGATGCATCACAGACAGGAATGTCTTTTTCTCACACACACATAAGGATTTGGATGGTAGAATCGCATTGTAGCGCAATTGCAGAATGATATATGTAAGAGTATAAAGTCTTATATGAAGACTTTAATTTGTGTGTGTGTGTATCATGGGAGAAAGAAGGATAAATTTCCATTAAATCCTTCTGAATGATATTTGCATCACTGGGTCAGAGGGGAACGTGACTGTTCATTTGTTCATTTGTTTGTAAAAGGAGAATGAATGGCACTGCTTCTCTACGTTGTATAAATATGAATAAAACACACTTGCTAAGTTTTAAATTGCTGCTGTTTGTGCAAACGGCCCCAGAAGACTGCCTTTCACCCTTTGAAACATTCAGAGAGAGCTTTGATAAGGCTCTTTGCATTGGTGTGTTTCAAAGCACCACAAGCACAGAGGCAAGCGATGTGATGCTGGGGGACAAGGTCTGAAGTGGCAGCTGGCATAGGATCCACTCCTACCAACACAGGCTGGAAGCTTTCCACCATGCAAGGTGCTTCATGGCGAACGGCCAGGCTGTCTCCTCCATCAGGGAGTAAATCCTGAGGCGTGGAGCACCCTTAATGCTTTTTGAAGCCTGCGGCATTGAAGTATTGAGCTGCTGCTTAAAGAATCAGACCCTGGGTCAGCGTTGTGGCTAATATCTGTGGAGAAACTTTTCAACCTGGAAACTTTTCTCTGCAGACGTGCCTCAGTGCGGAGCCATGCCTCGAGGTCTCTCTGCTCCTGTGCAGCATGGGAAACCTTTGTCCCACACATCGTGTCGTCCCTGTGGGGAGTCACCATTGTGCTGTGCACTTCTAAACACTGCAGGAGGAGGTTTTTGTGCCGTGCAGTGGGCAGGCACGGCAGGGGGGCACCTTTGTGCTGCACAGCTGGTGACCGCCGTGCCGCTGCGCTCCGGAGCAAGCGACGGTGATGGCAGCCCACAGGCAGGCAGTGCTCCTTTCCTGGGTGGGAGCAAAGCAGAGAAACGGCAAGGATAGCTGCATGCCTGCGTGCACCACACGCTTGGCCACAACACCCAATCTACCTCTGCAGTCATCAATCCCAACTTTGTTGTTTTTTTTCTCTTTGGCATCTTTTCTACCCATTTAGACCCCTTCTATTTTATTATTTTTATTATTAATTTTTTCTCTGTCTCCTCTTTTTATCTCCTATTCAACATGTCATCTTTTAATTCACCTATGACAAATATATATATTTTTTTCCAGATCACTCACTAAAGGCATGTTTAAAAGACTTGATCCCTAATTCCAGTCTCTCTGGAACACCATAGAAATATTTTCCACCTCACATCACTACATATTAGTTGCCTTCTCAAGTGCTCTCACTACTTCCCAAGATGTGCAACAGTACTTACTCACAAGACCGTGAAGCCCTAGCATGTGAGGAGGTGAGGGATGCTGCTGAGGTGAGATGCTGGCCAGAGCCCCACAGGCAGAGCCTGGACCTGCATGGGCATCATGGCCATCTGGCAACTGTGGTCGCCACAAGAGCAGCACAGGCATCACCAGTGCACTCATGCTGAGTGCTGCAGAATGCCTGCAGAAGAGCTCATCCATGGCATCTGCAGGGAGTCACGTAGGGCTGGATATGGCCCCAAAAATGCCTTGCTGAAGCAAAGCACACTGATGTACAAGAGGCAAGGACAATGGCAGCCTACCAGAGAGGGAAGGTCATAATCACTTGTGATTCCTTAGGTCTGTCCCACACACAGTGTCAGATTAACCTATGCAGAAATTGATTGATCTTTTGCCCACCGATTTTTGTGATTCAGTAAAGTGGTTCAATTTAGTTCTTATTTGTTCTTGTTAAATCAGGGCCTGCTGTGTTCTAAGGCTTCTGTTACCCTAAAGGTACTTTCAGGGTTGTTGGGGATGTCTTTGTTGGGTTTTTTTGGGGGGGTTGTTTTTTGGGTTTTTGTTTTGCGGTTTTTGTGGGTTGTTTTTGTTTGTTTGTTTGGTTGGTTTGTTTTGTTCTCAGATCTCTTGCTTTAATAGCTTTCAAACATAAATATTATGTGTGTTAATTTCATTTAATCCTTCCTTTCTCAAATTAGCATTGTTGTTTTTTTTTCCTCCCCCCATCTCAGTCATTTGGTACCTACCTGATTGTGCATGAGTTCTCAGAAATAATTGCCAGTAGTTCAGCAAGTTCATTAACTGATTCTCTGAAGACCTTCAGATGCATGTCATCCAGACCTGGTGATTTGTATATTAAATTCTAGCAAGTATTCCCTTACTTGATTTTTTGTATTAACAACTGTTTTGTCAAGTCCACATTATTTCTAATTGTCAGTGTCTCTTTCTTGCAGTGTATAAATTGATTCTGTACCTTGTTCACTGTTCTGCATCACTCATGTTACCTCACATATTGCTGGATCTACTTTCAGAGTTCTTCCCTAACTATGTCCTGCATTTGATAAAACACAAATCCATCTCTCCTTATGTCCTCTGGCACTAGAGGCCAGGAGGTCATGTCTCTCTCAAACCCTCTTTCTGTGTTTTTCACTGTGCCATGCTGATGCCTCTCCAGTGCTATCTCCCATACATCTGCAGGTCTCCAAGTGACGCCTTTGGCACCCCCCTCTGGGTGTCTTTGGGGTTGGGAGAAGCAAGATCAGTGGATTTTGTCCTTCTGCAGCAGTAGCCCTAGCACATTTTGGGATCTTCTAGCTGTCTGCCATGTGTAGCAGTTTGCCTACATTTTTTTGTTACACCACAGTCCTCAGATTTCTCCAAGAATGAATGCTATAAAGCACCATACATTGTGCTCCAACCCATCGCTTGATGTGGTATTTTGAGTTATGCAGTTTATAATCACAGCTGTTGAAATTAGTGAGTATTATGAGGATATATACCTTTGAGTATCTTAGCTGTAGTACAGAAGCTTCTTATGATATGACCCTCACAAAGGATTCTTTCCATCAAAAAATAGATGGCTTCTCGTCTGTTTAATTTAGATTTGTCTACTACTAAATACACAATTGAGATTGCAGTCATCAGTGATATTTTTCCTCTGGCAAAACGTTATGGCCAAATCTGTCATCACCCTAAGGACATAACTCCTCTCACTTCTGTCAGATTTCCCAAGCTTTTGGTATATAAATCGTAAATGCACAGTCTGTGCAGTGTTAAATTTTTAGGGCTCTCCCTTTAGTAGTAGTTGAACGTGAATAAGTAAGGACAAAATTTGACCTTTAAATGACTATAAAGGGCCAAGGCAGATACTTGGCGAGCTTTTCTTGTTGCAATATTAATCAAGCAAAGAATCGTCATAATCCCAGAAACTAAATAGCCATTGTAGTGATTTTATCACCAGGGAAATTGTTCATCTGTCAGTAAGATAGTCACTAGGAAGGAGAAAATAAGAAGTGTTAAAATTGCTTTAGACCACTGAATCACTGAGTCCCTCTAGATTCAAAGCTTGAATTGTTTTTTGAGAGGGGTGGGTTGAGAGGGGTTGCTACAGGAAAGCTTTAGGTTAATCAGTTTCAGTAACACCAGTGAATGTGAGCCTGATCTCTCTTGAGGAAATGAGGAGAGTGCATGGGAGAAGGCAAGGCAGAGAAAGGGAAGGGGAGGCTTCTGAAACTTATTGTTTTGTCACTCTTTGTTTCTGGATGGCCCTTTCACAAAGGAGGAACGTTGTTGATTAAAAAAAGAGAGAGAGAGAGAGAGAGAGAGAGAGAGAGAGAGAGAGAAAAGCATAATGTTCACTGCCTGTATTTTCACCTAATTGAATCCAGCAGATATTAATGCACATGAATGCGACAGGGACAGAAGGGGATGGCTGCAGGCAGGCGATGGCGCCGGCTCTGTGTTGGTGCGGGCCCGGGGAGCCATCTGTGAGGCCTTGTGCCTGGCGGGGCTCTGCACTGTGCTCCATGTGTGTGACACAGGTGTGCGAGGGGACCTGTCTGTCAGGAGCACCGTCTGTCTGCGCTCTGGCATACAGTCCATCCATAAAACCCGCACCGGCAGGTGACACACATGTGGCACTGCCTGGCAGCACAGCACAGAAGGCCTTCAGGCACCGCAGTGACACCAGTCATGCCAAGGGCTCATGTCCTGTGCTGGGACACGTGTGAGAGTCCTGCAGGACGAGGGACTATGCCTGCTGTCCCCGCTGGCCTACCACGTCCTTCCTTGTCGTCACCCCCAGATCGTGGTACTGTCACAAAACTGTTGCTAGGCAACAAATGTGGTTACCCGGTCTCAGCGAATAGCTGAAGGGGAAAGTGAAGTGTTGCACCATTGTAGAGTAACCATAGCAATGACCTACTATTACAGACTAAAGAATTATCATTAACAATGTTAAAGTATCAAACAGAGGCCTGGGATCCAGAGACTTCCAGGCAGCATCTCCACATAATTGGGGTCTCCAGGAAGAGATCCCGGCACTTCCCCAGTGCTCAGCTCCGTGGGAAGGTGAGCAATTCTCTTGGGCTGATTTGGGGCATTTCGCTGTTTGTTTTTATAAGTTGAGCAAATGCGGCACACATGCAAGGAAACACTTGTAAAGCAGTAGAAATACCCAGCAAACGAGGGGTACAGTTGAATGGGATTCAGAGGGAAGAGTGGAATGACACTCACTTTCTGCCCACATGTAAGGTTTGGTTTTATTGAGGAAGGAAGCATCACTGCCTTGCAGTTATTGTTGCTGAAGTCTGGTTTCTGTTTTGGCTAATATGCGTGTATCAAGCTGCAAACTGTGAAAAACAAAAAAGGTACAGGACAAAGTACACCAGTTCTTCTCAGTTGGATAGAAAAGGTGCTTCCATGGAGCCAAACATCATGGGGTATTGTGTGTTCCCTGGACAGACATACCTCTGGACTCCTGCCATTCTGACACAAGTGAAACCTTACCACTGTGCACCATACAGCTATGGCTGCAGTGCAGGTTTGCTGCAATGCCCAGGCCACCATGAAGTGACTCATGCTGTGACTTTGTTTTGCAGGTACAGAGCGTCATGAACTGACTTCCTGGAAGAGTTTTCCATCCATTTTCAAGTTCTTCAGTGAAGCAATGGAGGCAAAGAACAGCTCAGTGAAGCCAGCGCCAACACGGCGCTCCAATAGGATAAAATACGAAGAATTGTAAAAGGAGGGGGGGGGGGGAAGTCTCTTTGCTGCTCGCTCTCTGCAAGGAGTCTCCCAGCCCCTCATTAGATTGTTTTCTTCCTAGAGCACAGGGTCGTGATGTATACATCTAAATAACGTTTTGCATTATTTCTAGATGAGTGCAACTGTCAAAGCAATATGGGTTCACTGGCTGTGCTTCCTGTGGGCTGTAACTTGGATTTCGTGCTGCCCATCAACGTGCAGATTAAGGCTGACAGTGGTACTGCACAGTGCAGCATGGTGCAGCTCTAATTGCCCTGACATAGCCCTGCCGGGGCTGTGTTTCTAGATCCGGTAGTCTTCTCTTTCTGGCGACCGAGTGGGATCAGCTCTTCAGTCTTTCATTTTCTGCTGGTAGGAGGGTCAGAGAAGTTTGGTCCAGATTTATGGAAAAGCCCCTTTGTTCTAGAGATTTTCTCCACCTGCCGGATCAATGGCATTATGTGTGGATCTTATTTTCCTTTTGAAAACTCCACTTTAAAAAGTGGCTATTCATTAACTGCCTGGATCACACTGTGAAATATGACAGGGAAAAAAAAAAAAAAAAAAAAAAAAGGAAAGGCCACGTTTTCCTGTTTATTTCTAAATGCAAAAATGCTTCCGTTTTAACACGCTGGGTTTCTAAGGACTTTGCCACTGGTGTGTACCCCTGCACACTCCACAGCTCCCTCTGTGCTGGGTGCCACTCTGCACTGCATCAGCTGCACGACATGCCCGACGGCGTGCCCAGCCTGTGAGCACGCTAATTAAGCTCTTTTAGGTTTGATGATGCTAAATTGAAGTGATCTTTTCTGCGGTGGCCATGCCCACCTCGCCTCTGATGTGGTTAGTGATGGGGAGGTGAAACTGCCCGGGAATTTGGGGCCGTCCCCTGTGATGTTCCCGCACCTAGGGGCGGGGTCTGGGGTTTGTGCCCCTGGAGGGCTCACTGGGAGTCCCAGTTTTGATCCGGAGTGGTTCTGCGTTGCTATGATTCTAGGAGAACCTCGATTTTGCGTTGTCAACCTGTGCGGGTTTTGCGCTGCAGATTCCCACGAGGACTTGCGGCGAGGGGAGATGGGGAGTGGGGCTCGGCCCGCTTCCCTTAGGGATGTGGAGGGGAAGAGCATCTTCTGCGTTCCGAAGAGGAGGAGGAGCGGAAGGCCGGGAAAATTTATCTCCCAGCCGCCGCCAGACGCCAGTGGAGGGGCGAGTTGCCAAACATCGCGAGAATTAATTCTAAGTGTCACTAAGAAATGAAGTGTACCAATTTTTCTACTTGTAACAATTGCCCGGTTCTTACGGCTTTTCCTTACCGTGCCTTCGCCTGGCTTGTGCTTCCACAAGGATCTGTAAAGCACAGCGAGCCCCCCACGACCAAAAATAAAGATTCTCTCATCGTAGCTCATGCTTCTCCGTCCCAGCGCCGAGCTCCACGCCCTTCCACAAGAAAACGGTGGGCCCGACCGGGGCTGGACTGCCTGTGGTTGCCCCTTGCATTGCACCTTTCCGGAAGGGCTTCACATCAACCCCCACCCCTCGAGTGACTGGGAAACAACTGAGCGGAGAGCCTGCCCTTCAGTCGATCATCTAAATAAAATGCTAGTCATAATAAACCGGGTGGAGCCTGGGGAGAAGCTTCGTGGATTTCCGGGGGCGCGGGGGAGGGGACCTTGCGGGACAGGCTAGGAGAGGCGGGCAGCTCTGCTCTGGCCGCAGGGGATGCGCGGGTGCTGGATGGGGGCACTGCGGGCACTGCGGGGAAGGGGGGATGGGAAGGGCTCACAGTTGTCTGCACGGCGACGGTCAGAGAACGGTGAGAGTCTCTCAAGCACTCAGGAGAAGGGAAAAGTGTATTTAGCTGGTTCATTCGGATCCATGTTTCTTAAAGTTGATCATCTCCCGTCTCAGGCGGTGATGTCTAGCAGCCGAGGTCTTGAACCTGTTCACGCTGCATCACGGGGGGAATTCAGGACATCGGGTATGGTGTGCAGAGCATGTGCATGCTCTGTGAGACTTCAGGGTATGGGGGGAAATTAAAAATATATAAATATATGTGCATAGTGGGATGGGTTCTGCGCAGTGCTTTGTAACAGAGCGGCTCCCTGCTATGGGCAGACGAGAGCTGCATCTCCTCGCTAGGGAGGGGAGCGAGGAAAATGCTCCTCCAGGAAAGCAGCCACCGGCCCCATGTGGACCCCCAAACACAGCGGGACTGCGGAAAATAAAATGGGAGGGGGGTGGGAGGACGGCAAATCAACCCCTCATTTGCATGGTGCGCCCATTGCTGAACGCCGGCTGCAGGCATCACGGTGCCTTTCTCCAGGACTCGGTCAAAAGATGCGACTTTTCGTGGGAAAGGACATTTCTCCCCTGCCCCCGACAAGTACCACCGACTGTTGTCTTTCCCCGTCTAGGTATTTCATTCAGAAGTACAAAAGGAAGTGTCACAGATAAGGCTGAGCGAAGCCACGCGATGCACCGTGCTCGACACAGCTAAACCCGAAACGAGATGCCAGAAACGTGCGCATCCCGCGCGGCGCCCTCGGGCAGCGCTGCATCTCGCGGATCGAGGGATGCGCGTGTGTCTGTGCACGCAGCTGTGGGCACGCGGATGCTGCAGGGGCGGGTGTGCGCGCCTCGGTACGCGCCCGCATTGTGTCGACAAAGTGTGAAATGTGCACTTCTCGAGAAAGTTGGGAGGGTCTGTCATTTGTCATTGCACCGTCGTAATGCCACAAATTTTCACATTTCTGTTCCATTTCGGATTGCGTGTGTTTGTGAGTATTTCACTAGATCGGTGACAGCTCTTTATTTGCATAATTATATGCTCTGGTCTGAAGAGAAAACTAACCCCCAAATTTCATGGGTCACCAAACTGCGACAATCAATGTTTTATCACGTATGCTAAGCAAAACCCAAGGAGCTATATGAAGTTTCTTGGGGAGTTTTTGCTCCTCAGAAAATTAAAGATTTTGTGCCTCTTGAATAGACGCAAAATCTTTCCAAGCTCTTTGTATCTGAATCCCGTTTGAAGGCAAAACCAGAGATTAACGGGCAGATCTGGATTTCTGACCAACAGCATTATTACTTCAAAGTGGATTCAGACAAGCAGCTTTACTGCATCTCCGCATTTCGCCGTCCTAAGTACTGTCATTTCTATGGTGGCAAAAACAAAAAGGTGGCCAAATGGGAAGACGCAGATGATCTCCGAGCCCGCACTGGCAGATGGGTGCAGTTCCACTCGTTCCGAGCACCTTTATTCCTCACGAGCGCTCTCCCTCCCGGCCCCGTGTGAAGATGCGGGTGTCGGACACGGACATATAAGCCCGAAGAGAGCCGTTGCCGCGCCGCAGCGTTCGCTGCGGATCCCGCAGCTGTGGCGAGCACCCTGCGAGCTTTTCTCCTGGTGCGGACGGGGGAGGAAGGGCTTCTATGATGGGAAGCGGGCAGCGACGGAGCCCTCCCCCCGGCAGCAGCCTGCGTGATGGAAGTGCTGGGTAACCGTTCGGAGATTATTTAAAAAAAAAAAAAAAAAAAAAAAAAAAAGGAAGAAGTGTATTCATAAATGTATTCATTCACACTTCCTGAGGACCTCTCAGACGTGTAGGTGAGCTGTGAATCCTCGGAGACGTGCCGCTCCAGTTTAACTTTGCTCATAAACTGAGACACTTCTCTGCTCTCCATGCTGTGACTCCTGCCGGGGAGGCACGTTGAGGAGGGACCCCTCTCAGCACCCCTCTTTGCCCGCCCCGCGTCCGGCACGTGGAGGCTCCGCGTCCCGACCCTCAGGGCAGCAGCACCGGCTATACCAAGAGGCCTCGAGATTTTCCGTGAACGTAACCCCGAAAGCCTCTCCCGGCCTGAAATACTGGTGGGGAATGAGATCAGTGCCGGGGAGAGCATTGCGCCGCAGCCGCGGCTGCCCTGCGCGGAGCTGTCTCGCTGTATATCCCGCTCCGCCTCTCGCAGAGCCCACGTGGGACCGCGGGTCGCCCAGCCCTGGGTCGCGGGTCGCGATCCGCCGGGCCCACGGCCGAAGCGGTCTACCTGAATGCTCCCCAGCACCCTTCCGCGAGGCTCAGCACACAGGGACGCACCCGAGGACTGGTCTGCGGGAGGGTTTGTCCCTGCGCAGACAATAGCTGCTATTGCTCGCGAAGTGCGGCACGGGGAGAACTGACCCCTAGCCAGGAACGTCCTCTTTTGTGGTTCCCGTTTCCCTTTGCTCAAGCCCCACCTAATCCCTTAGTGCCTGGCAAAGAGCTGTCTCCAGAGCTCTGCCTTCAAACTCCCTCTTTAAAGCTGCCATCTCGGACATAATCAGATGAATTACGCAAACGCGTATCTTCCCGCTCCCGAGAGCCTTTTACGCCCTCTCTTCTTAATCCTAACTCTCCAAATACTGAATCGTTGTTGTTTTTGTTGTTTTTGTTGTTGTTGTTGTTGTTTTTGTCGGTGGTGGGTTTTGATTGTTATGTTTGGGGTTTTTTGTTTGTTTGCTGAAAGCGCCGTACTTGAAGAGCCCTCTGCCACTGGCGAGAGCGGAAATAGCCTCCCCTCCCCGGTGGTGGGCCGAGTCCCGCAGCTCTGCGAGGTGCTGCTCGGAGAGTGGCAGTGCCATAGGTATGCGACACTCCGCAGAGAGCTTCGGCCAGAGGCTCTCGGTGTCCTTCTCACACGTTGTAACTTCTACCTTCGCTACCACTGAGCTCTGTCACTCATTTACTCAAGGGATTTGATTTGATCCTGGGACAAAAGCTGGGTGGGAAATTTTCAAGTCCAATAACTCTTTAAGTGCACCTTATTTATTTATTTTTAATTACCATTATAGCAATGCAAATTACGTGAATGCAAAATGGTTTCCTTTGCCGTTTCTGCCCACCCTCTCCCCGGGAGGTATCGCGAGCCGTGGGTACTGCCCGATCCACCGAGACACGGGTGGAGTTGGCTGTGGCACCCTTACCCGACGCCTCTTTCCACGCGGGTCAAAGCCACGGATCCCGCACCCCACCCGCCCTGCCCAGGTCCTGGCCCCCGGCCGCCCCCTCGGAGCTCCGAAGTGTCCGCGGCGCTCGGGCGGACCCAGCACCATGGACAGCGCCACCGCCGCGGCATGGCCACGGGCTGCGGACGCCGCAGCTCCTCCAAGATCCGTCCTGGGGGGTGGGGAAAGGGCTCGGCGGGAGACCACCGCTCTCCTGGGAACCGGGACCCCCAGGAGAGATACGTTTCGAATAAGGAGGAGGGTAGGATCTCCCACCTGAGAGCCCCTTGCGCTGCCTCGGTGGGAGAGGTTTGGAACGGGGGTTCTCTGGGCGCAGTTCACTGAGGGTAAATGAGAAAAGGGCAAAAAGAGAGAAAAGTTCAATGCCTGTGACACTGCTACCGGCCCTCTCGGGTGCACCCCGACTCCCTGTTGCGATAAGACTCCGGATCCGGGATGGCACCGACAGCCTGCCCTCCGGCTCCACACCTGGCTGCGGGGATAGACCCCGGGGAGAGCCCGGGCCTCTGCGCTCCCGTCCCGGGACACCTCCAGGACCGGGACCGGGAATCCGTTTTTTACATGAACCGCCCGGCTGCCCAGGGGCTCGCCTTCCTCGTGTGCTTGGAGGGTGCTCTGTTCTGGCGGCCCTCGTCCCCATGGCACTGCCCGGCCCCACTCACGCCACCAACGACTCAGCGCTGCTACGGGAAGGGGGTGGGGGGTCCGAGCTGCCCCCCAACGGGGGAGCAACCCGCGCCACGGGCTACACCACACGAACCAAAGGCTTGAATATTTTGTAGCTCTGAATGTCCATCTGGAATGGTATTATTTTCCATTTAACTTATTTTTACTTATTATTTTCTTTTTCTTTTTTCATCTTACCTTTCTGTCATTATAAATACAGTATATAAAAATTTGAATCTATATTAAGGGAACATGGAAACAGCTTTGGCTCTCACTACTCCTTTGCCATGGTCAGGAAAAATCCCCCAGTCCCCACCACGTCCTGTGCTCAGCAAATTTGACAGCAAATGCGGATGCTGAAGTTTCGTTTGAATCCACCCCAACTTTTGCGGTTTGTGCCCCAAGCGTCGACAGTTAAATTTTCTTGTGGATGTTTTCTTCTATTTTTATTATTGCTATTTTAGGGTCCCTATTACTCTCTCTCCCTCCACAGAGCTCAGTCTATGCCGCGGGGCTGTGACATCGGCCGTAGTCCCGTACTGCCCTGCACTGTCTCCATTCTGTCCACGCTCAGATGCGTTATTTCTCCCTCCAGCTTCCTCTCTGCCCGGGGAGCAGAGTTTCCTCTAAGAATAAGGGGGAGTCTATTTTATTTGCTTTCCTGGCGATTTTTTTTTTTTTCCCCTTTCTCTTTGATATGAAACAAATCCTCCCCGGCCCGAGGGGGAGTCCCAGACCCCCTCTGCGCTCTCCACTCCTCTTCCCGTAGCCTTACAAAGTCTTCGTAAGAGACTTGTCGCCTTTACACCCATTTCTCAATGTCGCACCAGCTCCGTCTGCTCGCGATGAGAAGGACGATCCCCCTTTTGCTCCCCTCAGCTCGATGCCCACTGACTCCCAGCCTCACCCCAGGGCCGGGCCGACGGCCGTCAGATCGGCTCTGAGCGCGCCGCGGCAGTAGCTCCGTCCCTGCAGTGACGTTCAGCGCCGTCCGGGACCGGCGTGGGTACAAGGATGGCACGGGGAGACAAGAGGAGGCAAGCATGGGGGGTGGGGGAAAAGCTCGAATACAGACTTCCTTCCCACAACCGTTATCTTCCTCAGTGCAAGGCAGATAACTTTGCCCCAAGGGTTTGCACCGAGGAGGAGAGAGGGGACAAAAAACAAATCCAGGGTCCCGGGATGCCTGGACGCGGGGCAGAGGCTGTCCCGTCTGGGACCCTCCCAGGCCGAGCTCGGGGCAGGCGGAGGCGGCTCACGGGAGGGGGGGGAGGCGCTGGGACGCTCGGCAACTCGCGGCACTCCGTGCACCGAACGAATCCCGTCCCGGGTGGGCGTCTGGCAAGGCTCCCCGCAGCCGAGTGAGGGGATTCGGGCTGCTTTTGTGCAGAAAGGTACAGGGGATTTGTTGGCATTTTAGCAACAGCAGTTAGAACAAAATCCAAACTCTTCAGCGTGAGAGTTTTCATTATCAGCTCTCAACCTTGCAAAGCTACAGCAATTTGCTTAACTTAATCCTTAACATATGTTTGCAACAGTAGCAGATTCTTTTGGTGTGTGTGGTTTGGAGCTGATCAAGTTGTAAATTTTCCGCCTTAGGTTTTCAGCGCCTCCTAGTCAGAGCCCAACACCTATTGGGGTGGGAAGTCTCACGGCACCAAGTCCGAAACATCCGACCCAAAATCTCCAATGGGGCTTCCCAGTCGGGACACTCGCTCTCCTTCGGATTCATCCCGACGGGATGGAGATGCCACGTTTCTGGGAAAATGAGCTCAGGTGCGCACTGGGCACTACAGCCCCAGTGCCCCCCCGCAGGAGCGCTCCCGGGGTGTGCTGATGCTGCTTTTTTCCCTCCCATAGGCCACTTCACCCCGGGTACTGCGGGACCGATGCAGGTAATGGAGACCGCCCAGCCCAAGTGATAACAACTCGGGTGGTAGCAAAAGCCCGGTGGTCCAACTCATTAGTTAGGACTCTGTTGGTTTTCTTTCTCATTGTAACTTTTCTGAGATTTGTTCTGCAAAAAGGAGCACTCCTGTACAGAACTACCGGTTGCTCTTTAAACACAAAATTACGATGGAGCCCTTGAAGGGATCTGGGAGGTGCTCCCTTGTTCCCAGCGCTGAGGGCTGTACATGCCTATCGCGGGTATTACCAGTCATGGTGGGGAAAAGCCCTCAGACATCCACAGAAAGCCCTGAAGGGACCAAAGGCCGCATTCACTCTGATGACACTTAAACTTTAAAAGCATCGTAATTGCTTTGATCGGATAATGACAGAGTGAAACTCCGTACCAGCCGCTCCTATTCCCACCTGCGGCGCAACTTCCCCATACCCTTGGTGACCATGGGCACAACCCGGTCTCTTTTCCGCGGACCCCACGTGCGGTGCCGCGAACACGCGTGGGTGCCAGCTCTCTCCCACCAGGGCACCGCGCGGCCCTTGCGCGGCCGCGGGCGCGGAGCTGCGGTCCCGCGGGGCGGAGCGCCACCTAGCCCCGGCCCCGGGAAGCGGCTCGGCGGCGCGGAGCGGGTGCGGAACCCAGCGCGGAGCTGAACGCCGAGCAAAGCGCGGAGAAAACGCAGAGGCCCCCACATTTCCTCCACCACCCGGACGCCGCAGAAGTCGGGGGAGGCTCGGGGGCAGCTCCGTTTATCATCCGGGGGGACCACTCATTTCTTTGTCCTTCATTTGTTCTCCTGTTTATTAGGATAATCTATTTCTCCATCTTTCCTAATTAACTCCCGGATCGCATGCTCCGCTCCTCGCTCGTTTCAGCACAGAGGAGGTGCGCAGAGTGCACCTGAGCGGTGATGACCGACCTTCGGGACTCTGCTGTGGTGGGAAATAGAAATAAGTGCAGCAAAATGCAACAAGCTTGGTCCTGGCTATGCGTGAAGCATTCAGAGTGCGGCCGAATGGCCAAAGCGGTTTGTGATGAGCTGAACGTACTGCTGTGACTGTTACCTGATTGCAGATCCCGGGGTGGAACTTGGAGACCAAAATGCCCTTATCTGCAAACAAACTAACACTGTGTCCAACTTTGCCGTGTGTTGGGATCCTCCTTTCTAAGAGAGCAAAACAAAGGCAGAGCGGGTGAGATGTCCGCTGTGGTGTCCGTCCCACCAAGGGTCACCTTTTATTTCTCTGAAACTTGGAGGGACTTCGTGGGATAAAAATAAAAATTTAAATTAAAAAAAAAAAAAAAAAAAAAAAAAAAAAAAAAAAAAAGAGGAAGAAGAAGAAGAAAAGAATGTTCCGGCTCCTCGTTTGCATTATTTCTGGAAAAATAAAGCGAGCAGCACGCACAGAGGGAAGGGGGTGGGGGACAGCGCACTGCTGCGGTCACTGCGAATCCTCTGTCCGAGCCTTCGTCCTCGTGCTTGGGAGAGAATGAGTAACACCAGTGAGAGTCAATGCACTCAAATACCTTTATTCTCAGTCCTTCTAAAATTTTACTCGATAACTTCAAATTCTCAGTTAGACACAGGTATTGTCTAACAGAAAACCAAGCTGTTTTCTGCTCAGCAATATTGCTGTTGTTGTTCGGGGCATTTAATAACTTATTGATTCGCGTTGTATCTACACCAGAGTGCTGCATCGTTACTACACGTCTCTTCAGCTCCGTTCTCCTTTCTTTCTTCCTTTCCTTCCTTCTTTCTTTTCTTTTCCTTCCATTCCTTCCTTCTTTTTCTTTCTTTCTTTCTTTCTTTCTTTCTTTCTTTCTTTCTTTCTTTCTTTCTTTCTTTCTTTCTTTCTTTCTTTCTTTCTTTCTTTCTTTCTTTCTTTCTTTCTTTCTTTCTTTCTTTCTTTCTTTCTTTCTTTCTTTCTTTCTTTCTTTCTTTCTCTTTTTTTCTCTCTTTCTCTCTTTCTTTCTCTCTTTCTCTCTTTCTCTCTTTCTTTCTCTTTCTTTCTTTTTCTCTTTCTTTCTCTCTTACCCTCTTTCCTATTTTCCTTCTTTTCTTCCCTCCTTCCTTTTTCTCCCTTTCAATTTTCCTTTCCCCCTTTCCTGTCTTCATATTTATTTTCTCCACATTTTTTTTCTCTCCTCCTTTCTCCCTTTCTTTTCTCCCTTTCTTTCTACTTTCCCTGTTTTCTCACGCCTCCTTCCCCTCCTTTCTCTCCTTCTCTCAGCATCAGAAGGATCGCACCTTATACAGCATACCAGGTGCCCCCCATTTCCTCGCACCCCTCGCGGCCGCCCCGCAGACAGGCAGTTCCCATTAAATCCCAGCGACAGGCAGAGCAGCGCGCTGCGTGCCGTGCCTCTGCCTCCTGATGCAGAAATGATGAAATTAGCGCTCGGATAATGCCAGCATTGAGCAGTTTCGGCGGGTTACTCTGCTTAACCCCGGCGCAAGGCAGCGGGAGCGGCTCGGCGGGGCCCCAAGGATTGGGGCAGGTCCCGCCCCGGCTGAGCGCCTCCCGGTCGGATGCCCCCCAAGATGGTTGCTCCATGTCTGGGTGTCCCCCAGTGGGTGCCCGCCGGCCCGCGGGGATGTGGCCGGGACAGGGAGTGGGCTCCGCCGAGGTTTCCTTCACCGCGGACCATTCTCCGAGATAGGAACCCAGCTGCTTAATTTAACATTGATTTATTGCTTTTAAAAGTAAATTTACACACATGCCAACAGCACTGCGTTTTGTTTCCCCAGACCCAAAGATTTATTTTCTACTTAGCGCTTGTCTGACAAAACAATGTCCTTTAACTTTATTACACATCGATGAGGAGATCTGTCTTATTTTTTGTAGGATTTATCGCTCCGTCGCTTGTGTGGACTCGTGATGCAGCACAGCCAGGGTCGGGAGATGGGCACGGGGCACGGCGGTGGGGCGGGGACCGCCGCACCCTGCAGCACGCAGGTATGGGTGGGTTCTCCTTCATTATTTTTTTTAATGGCGTTGACTCTTCCTTCATTTGCAGCAGTAAAGGGTCTCTGCTGTCTCCTGGCTTTTTGCAAAGAGTCTATGACACGTATCTATAATTATCGAAGGGAAAAACAGTGTTACCCACACCTCTGCGCAGTGCTCTCCCTGTCACAAAACCTGCGAGGTGGCTGCGCTGGTGGACCACACAGCACTTTGAAGCAGCCTTTACAGTGCACTTCGTCTGCATTTTTGTTTCCTTTAGTTCTCTTTAAAAGGCCACTTTCTTCCTCTCACCGATACACCATCTTTGCGTCCTTCATTCCATACTCTCGAGGAAAAAAAAAAAAAAAAAAAGAAGAAGAAGAAAAAAAAAAGTACTAGTATCTGATCTGGGGAAAGGGAATAATACTACTAATAACAGCAATAACAACAATAACAATAATAGAAAATATGGGCTGGGTTTCCTAATGTTTCCCCCTTCCTCACCCCAAGTGCAAACCGCTTATTTCAAGGCACGTACCGCTGCCACCAACAAAAGCTCCTTCGGAAGGAGAACGAGCGGAGGGGCACTGCGGCTGTACTGGGAAGGTGCAATGAGGGATGGACGCCGTGAGAGCAGAGCTCCCTATCCTCTCTCTTCTTTTCTTTTTTCTCTCCCCCACCCGCCCCCTCCCACACACACACCTTTTTGTCTGTGTGCTCCCGGTTCGGTTTCACAAACTGATTTATCAGAAAGGAATCCAATAATCACTTCGGAGGTGTTTGGATGTGTTCAGATGAGGGCACGGCTCTGTTCTGGCACTAAGTGAAGGTGTGACACGTTTTGTTATCGGTGTATATAGTGGAACACTTTTTTTTTTTTTCTTTCTTTCTTTTTTCCTTTTCCCCTGCAAATACGCCAACCTTAAATAAAGACCCTGTCCTAAAGTGGGACCCTCCTCGCAGGCTCCGTCCGCTATGTTCACATATATCCAAACTTCATGTCACTTCACATATTTTAATGATTTTACCAACTAAGACAGAACTGGGGGGCTGTGCTTTTTTCTTTCCCAGAACTGCACATGGAAGTTCCCTGCCAACCCTTTGCCCAGGCAGAGAGCACGAACCACCCATTCAAGGTACAGAATGGGAGAGCTGGGGGTCCGCGTATCTATGTGGGTAGCGATTCTATGGCCTTTGGGGAGGGAAAAAGAAGAAGAAAAAGAAAAAAAAAAAAAAAAAAGGGGAAAAAGGAAAAGAAAAAGAAGGAGGGGTGAGGGGGGAGGAGTGAAGGAAAAAGAAATAAAATTTTAAAAAAAAAAAAAAAGCAAAAAGCAAATGAAAAGGAAAAGGAAAGAAGGTCCCTGTGACTCAGAGAGGATCTGACTGCTTGGGTCCCCCTACCCTCCTACACCCACGCAGAGCGCACACACGGACACAGGGAATCCCGCCCAGGACACCCCCGTATGCAAGGCCCCCGCAGAGCAGGCCCGGGGCTGGGAGGTCTCCCCTGGGCCCCCCTCGGGACTGCCACATTGATCCTCCGTGCCCCGGCTCAAGGCGGGGGTGCAGCTGGGACCCACCCTATTCTCAGAGCCCCGCAGGGGTTCGCATCCCCCATATCGTGACAGTTCTCACTGGAAAAGGCAAGAGGGGGAGGAAGGCCCATTTGTGGGGGGAGGGGGAAGAAAGCGGGGGTCCCTTCGGCTGTCTGAGGGGCGGCAGTCCCTCAGGGTCCGACCTGTCGTTGTGAGAATGGCTAAGGGTGGCGGTGGGCACGGCTCCGCGGAGGGACGCGCGTGGGAGCGCCGCGGGATGCAGCGTAGGTGGGCTCCGCATCAGGACTGTGCCATTCCCTCTTGATGTGCAATTAAATTACAGCAAATTCCTCCTTAAATAACATCGTTGGGAATCCTTCTTTAAGATGCAGGGATGTCTGAGGTTAAGAAGCTTTCAAAACGTCAGTTCTAAATGGCTTATGCAATGAATAGCTACCTCCGGAGCCTAAAACCATTACCAATATGATATGCATATGGATGCCAGTTTATCTCCACATATTTCTCTTTAAACCGAGGGAAGCGTTGGTAAGGAGCCACGTGGAGCACTTTACTTTCGGGAAACAGATGTTAATTTTTCTAGACACAGCTCTGCGGCCACGCACGCGTGTAACGCTGGAGAGCACCCGGAGCGTCTCTCCTCTGAGCTTTGCGCCGTGGTTGAGGCGGATCATCCTCGGCACAGTCGAGGTACGGTCACAGCAGAGAATCCAACCTCTGTGATTTCGGCAGCATATATTTTATACATGTGTATTTTAAGAGTTTCCACAAAAGCGGGGAAAGCGCTCGCGCGGCACACGCACCTGCGCGGGATACCTGGGCCATGCTCTACGCGGAGGCGCAGGGCTCCGCGGTGGGACGCGGTCACCGTAACGAGCGCGGCGCTGCCGAGAGTGCCCCCGAAGCGCCTCCCTCCACGGCTGGGGCTTTGCGGGGATGGGGTTGTCCCTCTCCGCAGCGAAATCTCTCCCTCCGTGTGACTGGCGCTTTGGATGCGTGGGAGTGTGGTGAGTGGGCATCGTAATTAAACGTATGCAGTATGCATCGCTGGGTGATGTTTGCCATCACCGCGCTCAATGGAGGTTTAACAAACAGAATATTATTTATCAAACACGTAGAATAAATACGGCCATGAATTATTGATCCGCGCACACATGTAGCGACACGGGTGGCAGCGCCATTAGCGGGGCGGGCGGGGCGCCTGTCCTATGCGAATGGCTGTAGAATTAAACGCTTAAATGGGAAAAAACGGGTTACCGGAGGGACCCATGCCGGCACGGACCATAATGGCAACAAAACGCTACGGAGCAGAGCCGAGGCCCTGGGGATGGGGTCGCCTGGTCCGAGCTGTCTGCTCGGAAATATCTGTGGGTACTTCTGCCGGAGGCCCGCGCACCCACAGCTCCCGGGCCCCAGCCGCTTTGCGCTCCGCGGGGCAGTACGGCGCAGACTGGGGACTCCTCGGGCTCGGCCCCACCGCTGACAGTGGCTCCCGGTCGAAGATGGGAGGGGGGGGAGGGGAGAAGGGAGGAGGAATGGGGGGACAATGGGGGGAGGGAGGGGGTGGGGAGGTGGGGGAGGCCCCGCTCCTCGCCCCGCGCTCTGACGACTATAGGGTGTGCGGCCGCTTACGTCACTGCGCATCGGCCCTGCAGCGAGCGTGACCCAGGCAGAGCTCATCTGTTTCTCATCACTTGAGAAGTTTCTCTCTCTCTCCCTCCTCCCCTTTCCCTCTGATTTTATTTCATTTTCCCCACGTAAATTACCGCGTGGGCACCGCCGTTCCTTCCGGTCTGTCCCCGTCCCTATCCCATCCCCGTCCCGCGAGGGCTACAGTTCCCGGACCCTCCAGCCCGTCCCACGCACCCCGCCGCCTCCGCGCCTTTGTTCGCCCCTGGCTGCAAACTTTGGCTGCCGGCTGAGCCCGGCGCACCCCGTCCTACGTAATGCAAAGGTCACTTACCCTTTTCCCGAAGTTGGGCTCTGCTTCTTCATCTCTCCTCCTCTCGCCACGATCTGACGTCTTCTCCCCACGCACCCGGAGCTGCACAGGGGCACGTCCTTGACAAACACACTGCTTGCGAAGGCCCTGAGCGGCTCGCGAAGCAATAAAACTTCCTTTCTCTCTCTCTCTCTTTTTTTTCCTCTTATTTTCCCTTTCCTATGTATTTTTGCCTTCCTCCAGGGTGCACTCCCCTCTCGCCATACTATGGGAACTGTGTTCCCTTCCCGGGAGCCATGCGTGGGGTTTTTGTTTTTTGTGTTTTTTTGCTTTTTGTTTGTTTGTTTGTTTTTCTGGGAGGATGGGGGGGAAGGGGGGGGGAGTTGGAAATGCGCTCCGGCGCGGTGATTTGCGCGCAGGGAGCGGCGCCCCGTATGCAGCGGCTTTGAGTGAAGTGCAGATTGAGACATATCGGGTTCCCTATAAAAGGATCATTTCTTGTGGGAGGTTGGACACGAAGTTTGGACTCGTGACTCGCATTCCTGAGAGACATGCATATTTTAAAACAACAAAGCGGGCTCGGAAGAAGGCTTAGAGGAGGGAAGAGGGAGGGGAAAAAAAGAAAAAAAGAAAAAAAAGAAAAAGAAAAAAACTTGGAAAGAAGTTACTAAGTGACAAACATCTGTCAACACGGGCCAATTTGTGTGACTCCCTGAAAGAAAAAGTACCTGAGCGGAGTTATTTATCGCTCCACGGAGCCGCAGCGCTGTGTCGAGAGCTGCGCAGCTCTCTGGGCCCTGAAGCACCGATCAGAGCGGCGGTGCGGCTGCAGCCCGGAGGTTTAAAGAGCTCTTCGGCCTTCGGAGCTGAGTCCCAACCCCTTCTCTTCTGTCTCTTTGTGCAGAGCCGGTGCAGACCTTCAGAAGAGATCTTATCCCCCAAGATAGCCCGAGGGAGGAAAGACCGGAGCAGAACGAAAGCGGGGATCTGCCTGTCCTTGCATGGAGTCATGCGTGGGCCCGGTCCCGTAACGCGCATAGCGGCTGAGTAACGGTGAAACAAAACACCAAAAAAAGAGGGACTGATGGCCCCCTGGGGAGCCTAAGGGCGGCGGGGAGGGAGCGATGGCCGTCGGCAGGGCCCCAGGCGCCTCTGAGCTGCCCTGGGCTGAAGCAACATGCTGTGACCCGAACAGACGTGGACGTTTGCGTGGGGATCGAGTGCGGACCTGAAGCCGCGGCCGGGGCTCCCGGGGCTCGGGGGAGAGAGGCGTCGTGGGCAGCTC